>NC_056725.1:636514359-636814359 GCF_019279795.1 Protopterus annectens
CCTGTGACGCATCTGATCATAAGTCCTGCTGCAACCCTCTACTACATTGACATTGTTCACTAAACTGGTTCCAAATTTGCATTCTGGCAACCATATCCTCTCTCAAGCAAAAAGGTGCCATGGCACCTGAATGCCTGCACTATGACATAATTTTCTGAGTCACTGAAAGGAGGGTTATGTAGATTTCTATGCTTGGGTGCTATAATCCTATGTGATATAAAACAGAGAAGGACACAACACATAAATATCACCTAACTAAATTCCTGCTTATATACACATATTTGGCAACACTGAGCACTGGAAGCATACATTTCAGTTATTAAAACTGAAGGTTATGTGCTTGTACTACATCACACTCACACACAAACTAATGTTTTGTCCAAACCAAAGAATAACAATTTAGTAATCCTTTATGTTTCCCACTGAAATATCAGGATGCATGCACATTTTCAAGAGAAAAGCACTTGAAGCACATTTTTGTTGTAGCAACACAAATGGTAGATGCCCCCACCCACAAAACAACAAACAAATGAAGGTTTGTACAGACTAAGGACTACCACATAATTCAATTCGTATATATGCTTTCAACACAATTCTCACAATGTGTACACATTTACAACAGAAAAGTCAACTTTATATGATTACCAGTCACCTCTCACTATGCCCACCACTCCCCTGGAGGTGTCTCTAGGCCAGCTCAGAAATATAACACGTGTTACTGACATGGTGTATTGCATTTACCTGCAATAACATAGAAGATTGTAAAATAATTTTGACAATAATACTTGTGATGAAATGAATAACCTATCTCTATCTAAAAATGTAAATGCCTGCCAAAAGTGCCTAAGGCAACAGTGAACTTATAAAAAGTGCATACAGATAAAAGTTCCATTTTTGACAGGCTATATATAATTTGCTTTATAACATGTTACAAAACCTAGAATGTACTTGAAAAATACAATCATATCTTTTTTGTCCAAATACACAAGTCTCCTCACCTTCAACTTCCCTAGCTACACAGTTACCTATTTATATTGTAGATTTAGGCATCTGAGCACTATGAAGATGCAAATGAGATGTTAACTCATTAGAATTGCCGAACAACAAACTTTTGACTTCATGTATCAGATGCAAACATAGTGTAGGCCCTACCTCACTGTTAGTTGCTGTGAATTGTAACTGTGAATGATTAGTTGGCGGGAGAAAGAAGACACAACAGCAGTTCAGACTACCTTACCTGCATTGAGAGTGTCACCCAGGATATGCTTACAAAGTGCAGAAGTAATTTTAGCAAGCTTTTAAATGGACCTAAACAGCACACATTTATCATTTTTTGCTCACTAATAACCAAACTCTCATGCCTTTGCTGAAAATGTTTTTCACTGTCATGAATTTTTTTCATATATTTAAAGGACAATGATACAAAATGCACTATAGACTGCATGTCTGGGAGTACAGTACAGATAAGAGAAGAATGAATACAATGCAAAGAGAAGACAGAACTGCAGTGGTGCAAACATATTCATAAATGGTTGTGTCATTGAGTGCACTAAATATCTAAGCCATGTGTACAAATAAATGACACTGTAAAGTGTACGTCTTGTTAATACTGTAGAGCAAATGGGAATTGCTTGTATGCACATGATTTGCATTCATGCTGCAAAGTTGTTTCTGTGGCAAGGAGAGATAAGACACTCCCAATTTGTTTTGTGGGTTCATTAGTATGATACTTCAAATTCAGAGTTGTGTAAAAATCTCTAATGTGTTAAAATGTATTTTGTAATTTTTTTTTTAATATTAATATTTGCATAGTGCTTGGCTTAGAACAAACACAGTGAAACATATAAATATTTTAAATTTAATGTATGTTCCTTAAGAAGCATAACTCCACTTATCACCATTGCAAATACACAGTGCCTGCAGTTCCACAACACCTGCAGACAATAAAGTGACATTGTCACTTTTAAAAAGATACATTATTACTTATTTTGCCTTCCATTGTGCAAACATGGTAAGTGGCATTGAGCAGCAGTCAGCACTCAAACAAAGTACTGACAATAAAAAATACACCAGTTGCAACAAGTGTAAGTTTCTGCCCTCCCCAATACAGATGAGCCAGGGTTCTAATCCAGCACACTCCAAATTTTATTTATGCCATTCCAGTTAATTTTTAATAAAAATTAACATATAAAGATAATTATACATAACAATAACTATGTATAGCAGTAGCTATCTTAAGAAATATATGTGTGACTGGGGGTATCCTGACAATTATATTTCTGTAATTAAAAGTTTATTTTCTGCCCAGGGATGGACTTCATACTTCACTGGTAGTCATATGCACAACTCACATAATACAAGTCTAGTTGAAAAACAAAATGCATTGTGTGGTCTGAACTAGAACATGGACATTTTTTATGCAAGTAATACAATTATATGCATTTTCAGTATATTGTCACACATCGCTCCTGTATCACACATGAGAATGCATAAACCAAGACCTTGTAAGGTCATAGGTATACATGGTTAATTGAAGTGTAGCACCACTCATGCTTTAATGTGCATATATAAGTAATGAACATGCCTGAAAAACACTTCTTCTGTGGAAATGAGGAAAAACACATATGTGATAGAATATGTATTCTGTTTTTACATAGATTTGAATCCCACATTGTAGAAATAGTTCATAAGTTAGTACTAGGCTAACTGCTCTTGCAAACCATTTTAAGCCTTGACAATTATCTCTTATGAGACTCAAACCCTGCACCTTGAGTTTGTAAGGCAAACACCTTAACCATTAGGCCACCCTCCAGTGTGTAAGACCTCACAAAATATGTATCAAGTCATAAAATTTACGCACCCCTAAATCATGTCTTAAAAGTCAAATCATTTAACAGGTATATCAGCAGACAAGCCAAAAATTAATGCCAACTGTTACATTACCCTTCCGATTTCATAAACTGACTTCCTCTATATTTGGAAGTGTAGCTCTCTGCTTAACATCAAGCAAACATGGTTGGCATGGCTGTGCAGGTTTGTGCACTAACCATAAAATGCAATATCATAAATTGGAAGGAAGTCATTTTAACTGTTGCTGGATGACCTGTGCTGACATGGCAGAAGCTAGGAAGGAAGAAAGGTGCTCAATTATGACTCAAAAATGGGATGTAGAGGAGTCCAGAATATTCATTACACTCCTTGGAAACATCCATAGCCATAGGTTTATGCAGGGGACTACACCAGGTCTCGGTATAAATTGGAGGCTTGTAACAGTCTAGCCAGGGCAGTCTTCAGTACGTCTGGCATTCCTGACATTGGACAGCAATGCAGGCAGCATTACAAAGACCTGAAAAGGCACAAGCAGAAACAACTCAACCAGTGGCTGGATGAGTTTAGGACTGCTGACATCCCCCAATTGTGTAAATATACAAATAAAGATACTTTAAATGATATACAAAGCTGGAGATAGCCAATACTGATATGTATAATGCCCAGGTGATTTTAGTGACCAGGGAGGCCCATGCTGAATACTTAGAAAGACAGAGAGAAGCAAGGGGCATATATGCTGCAGCACAAATTGACAATTCTTTTATTAAAATGATTGATCTTCCATACATTACTAGCAAATTAAGCATACATATCTTAACTGTAAAATAAAGCATGCATGCTTCATTCTGTAGCTCAAGGTAATTGTAGGAGTCAATTTTAATAATGTATTCAGATGTTGTGGTTCAAATCCCATAAGTAACAAATACAATCTAAACATTATTAAATATTAATTTCAAAAAAATTGGCATAAATGCCATTTTGTTGACTTATTCTGTATGATTTTTTAAAAGCATATGTGCAATTTATGCATATTGCAAGGATTATTTGGAACAATTCTCAGTCCTAGTCTGGATTTTTAAAAGGCATAGTTAAGGTAAAATTAAAAACATATTTTTATTGTAGATGTTTATTGTATGTGACATACAATGGCTCTAATCATCTTTTTTCTTTTTTTTTTAACTCTTACCCCAGCACTTATCTCTAGGGCCTATGCAAGCCTAGCCATAACAATTCCCTGGCTATTTCTTCCCACACTATTTACTTCCCTGGACCCCTGTCTAGCAGGGCGACTGACATGATCCCTGGGGTGAATTTCCTTTCTCCCATCCAATCATCGAGGTTCCTGTTGAAGAGGGCCAAAGAGGCACTTTGCTTGACATGTATGGGCAGTCTATTCCAGAGTCTGGGGAGTCTCTGGGTCAGGAACCTATCCCTCCAGCATGTTTTGTTCATTGTGATGACAAGGTTTAGATCCCTGGAGCGTGTGGCTCTGAGGGATTGGAATTTCTTTAAGTGTAGCATGTCCAACAGCTCTGGGTTTGACATGGCCTTGTATGTTAAGCAGAGATCGCCTCGGAGTAGATGATATGCAACAGAGTATAGCTGGAGTTTTTTAAGGCGGTCAGCATAGGGTATCTGCTTTCGGCCTGTGCTGCTTTTAGTGAGGTATTTCTGTGGCCTTTCCAGTTGTTGCAGATGTCTTGAGAGGTACATACCAAATGGGGTATTGTATTCTATAATGGGTCTAATGAGGGATGAGTACATTGGGACAATGACCTCCTTTTTTCTGGATGAAAATCCCTTAGTGATGAGGTGTGCCACAAAGAAGGATTTCCTGATTGTTGTGGCAATGTGGTTTCGGTGTTTAGTGTACTGCCACCTATGTGGTAATTCACGGGTACATGTTTTTTTCCAAAGGGGATAACTATACATTTCTTGGCACTGAGCTTGAGCCCGTGGCTCTGGCACCAAGCATCTGTTTCTGTAAGGCCCTTTTGTAGAGTATCGACATAATTTGGGGATACAATAATGGCTCCCAGTTTGCAGTCATCTGTGAACTTTGTTAGCCAGAGTCCCTTAGTGTTGGCCTGTACTTCAGAGAAGTAGATGCCAAACAAGAGAGGTCCCAGGACTGAATCCTGAGGTACTCAACTTGTCACTTGTCTGGAGCTGGATTTAGAGTCAGCTACTTTTACAGTGTGGGTTCTGTCAGTAAGCCAGTTGGCAACCCATCATGTGACATAGAGATTAATGCGCAGCTTAGTAAGTTTATCTATGATTCCAGAGTGGGGGATGGTGTCAAAGGCCTTGGCAAGGTCCAGATAGGCTGTGTGGACTGCCTTACCCTCGTCCACGGCTCTGGAGACTGATTCAAAGAAGTCAATCAGGTTCAGGAGACAAGATCGGCCCTTCCCAAACCCAAACTGGGTGGGGTCCAGTGTTTTAAGGTTGCCAGTGTCTTTGTTTATAAGTTCCATGATAATACGTTCCATGGCCTTGCAGATCAGGCTCGTCAGACTGATGGGGTGGCAGTTCCCAGGGTCCAGGGTGGATCCCCCTTGTGGAGTGGGATAACTGTAGCAGTGCACCACTCAGTGGGCATGAAGCCTGAGGTGAGGGTATGATTAAACATGACACTTAGGTGAGGTGCCAGTTCATTTTGTAGTTCATGTAGTACACAGCCCGGGATGTCATCTGGTCCCATGGATGCTGTATTCTTACTTTGGAGAGTGCGTTTTTTATCTGTGTGGTCATTATTACTGGAATTTGGCAATCATCTGGTATTGAGATGGGCCATTTAGGGGGTGAGAGGGGGTGAAGGTGGCACTGAATCGATCTGCCAGGATATTGGCAATATCCTTGGGATCAGTATATTTAATGTCATTCTGTTGTAGCTCAGAGCAGATCTGAGCATTGCCATTTAGATTCTTGATATAGTTATAGAATGCCTTGTCTTTGTCTTTGGAATCTTTGGCAATTTTATTTTCATAACTAGCTTTGGAGGATTTTATGAGGGATCTCAGCTTCTTACTGAGGCTGGTAAGGGAGTTTTTTGCATCCTGGAATTTTCCTCTTTTCATCAACAGTTTCTTCCTTTTGTTGTAAAGTTTGTTTATGGCAGGGGACCACCAGATTGGCTTCCTTTTTTGGAAAAGAGCATCCTGGTTCTATTTGGGATGGCACGATTCATGCATGAGTGGATGTGCTTGTACAGTGCCTTAGTGTAGGACTCAGCAATCGAACTTTCAGCTCCTGTCTACATGGGTGTCATGAAATTTGTAACTTATGACTTGAGTAGCATGAAGTTGGCTTTGGGGAAGTTTTTTATGGAGGTTTCCTTACTGGGGGGTAGTGTGGGATGTGGATGTAAAGGGTGATTAGCTTATGGTCTGATCTGACCAAAGAGGGGGTGACCATAGGTGTGGAGCATCGATTTCCCATGTTGGTAATGACCAGGTCTAGGATATTGGAGCCCCTGGTGGGACTATGGATTAGTTGATCCAGGGCATTGGAATTTATGAATTCCAAGAACCGTTGGGCAAAGGTGTTGGTACACGAGTAGTTTTCCTAGTTAATGGCAGGGTAGTTGAAATCACCCAGTATTAAGGCATTTGGTTGTATATTAATATTTTCCAGTATGTTTAGAAAGGTGTAGTGAGAATCTTAGGGAATGGTGGGGGATCTGTGACAAGCTACAATTTGGATTGCAGTCTTACCTAGTGTTAGTTGCACCTGGAGAATTTCAGACGCATTGTATTGGGCAACTAGCCTGGTGGTGTGAATATCCTTGGTGAATATGGACACTCCTTGATGGAGATGGGGATTTTGTCACCTGCCAAGAGCTGCCAGGCATTGTATGTGAGGTCATAGAATGTACCATTGGTGCATGCCTCAGCCATCCGGAGAAGTTGCTTGTTGTAATACAGAGAAAACCTAAATATCAAAAAATCCATCAGAAAGCTGAGGAAGGGGACAGTGATGACATTTCTGAGGGTGATGGCTAGATTCTCACTTTCCCCATGCTTGAAGGGTATGTGCCTCTGATGTCCCCTCCCTGTCATAAAAATCATGGTGTCTCCCTACCTTTTGTATCCCTCACCATCCCTGTCTCTGTCTTGTTTGTTCTGTTTGTCTGCACCCACTTTCTCACCTACCCAACTTACTTGACCCTGACATACCTACATCCCTTACCCAACATTCCTCTCTTACTGAAATAAAATCAAAAAAAGGGGCACCTTTCCCACAAAAAATATCATCCCATACATAGCTCTCCTCTTCACATATGTGTCTTCTCAACACACTGGATTTGGTCCAATTGGCTATACAACATGATTGTGTTTTTGTCACCCATCTGTTTTGAGGTGACAGTCCAAAGTCATCAAATTTGCTGTCCAAGTTCATATTACACTGTTAAAAAAGTGGACAGCTATGGTTCTTTCCTAATTCCCTCCTACACATTCCTATATTGCTTCCCTTTATTCTTCTCCCCGCTTGCCCCATTTCACCACTTTACTATATACCCCATTTCATGCCTTTAATCTGGTCAAAAAATAGAATTTTATATCACATACATGGCAGAAATGCCCCCAAATAAAACCCTTCACTTTTTGTCCTCTGCATTTGCACTGAGATTGGCATTGCACACCAGTGCTGAGTGACGGTAAATGACTCTTCGTTTCCAATGGCATTGGCTGCACTAGTACTGTTAGTTCCACTCAATGCTGCTTAAACTCGATGCACTAATGGAACTTACAGTTAAAGCACAGTAAAGCCAGTACTTTGAAACAGTTACTCTAACATTTATTTAGACTGCTAAATATATACAAATGCAAATCCATATGTGCACTGTTGTCATAAATCAATTGACTAATGTTCATTTTTATAAAGTACTTCACTGTAGTTATTTCCTGTCTTGTTTGCAGAAATTATCACACTTACACATGTAATGCTATCCTGAGAATGTGTATAAAAAAATAAGATTCAGGTGGATTAGAACCTTCTATTATTTGTACTCTAAGCATGAGTACACTGCTCTTACACCTGATGTTACAGGAAAAGGTAGGCAGCAGGTGCATTTCTTGCACTCAGTACGTCCGTAGTGCTGATGGCCATGCCTCACCACTTAGCATGTTTGCAGGAAGGGAGATAAACCAATAGAAATACATTACTACTTTCCCATTTAAACACAGAACTGCATTTGCTCATTGATTAACTTAGTGCAAACAGAGGAGGCAATACCAACAGTCTCTAATGTCTTAAAAGTTATGACACATTTCCAGTATAAACTACAGTATGAACACCACAGTATCTGTGAGCTGTTTTTACCAAATGCATAATTACTTCTCAAGTTCAAGTTGTATTCATTAAACGTGAATCTCACATGTGAGAACATTTTGCCATCATACGTGCAAACCACTTGCTTGGCAGTGCACTATGGAAAGTGCTGATTGGCATGTGTTACTGTTTATTTCCCAGTTATTCTTCATCCCATTAAATTCCATCTCACACATTAAAGATCTGCGTGGTTAACCATGTATGTGTGTGTGACCTGACTGTCACTAAAGTATGAAGTTCATCCCAGGTCAGAAATGAAACTGTTAATTGCAGAACCATAATTGTATTGACACCCACAGTTGCACATTTAATATATATAATATCATGCGTATACTCAATCCACCCGCTATACATACTTATTTTTATGTATAATTATTTTTATATAAATTACAGTACAACAGCATTAATAAAACGTGGATATTGCTAGATCAGAACCTTGGATCATCTGTATTGCGATCATGAACTTAAACCTTTTGCCACAGGGAGAGCTAGGCAGCAAGTGTATTATTTACAGTCATTACTGCATATTTGTGCTGACTCCCACAGAACACCGCTTACCAAGTTTACATGATGAAAGTCAAAAGAAGTAACGATGTGTTTTTGAAAGTGACAAAATCTCTTTATTGGCTGCAGGTGTTGTGGAACTGGAGGTGTTGTATAGCCATGCTGACCACCGTGCAATGGTGTTAAGTGGAGTTGTAAATCTAAAATATTTATATGTTTCACTGCATTTGCGCTTAAGCACACAATGTGCAAATATCAATATTAAAGCAAAAAATTACAAAATGCATTTTAACACGTTAGCGATTTTTACACAACTCTAGATTTGAACTATCATACTAATGAACCCAAAAAACACATTGGGAGCGTCTTAACTCTCCTTGCTATAGAAACTACTTTGCAGCAGGAAAGCAAATCATGTGCCTACAAGCCGTTCCCATTTCCTCTACAGTATTAACAAGACATATACACTTGTGCACTCTCATTTGTTTGTACATGTGTGGCGTACATATTTAGTGTAACGACTGATCACACAACCATTTATAACTATGCTTACACCAATGCAGCTTTGTCTTCCCTTTGTATTGTGTCCATTCTTCTCTTATATGTGCTGTACGCTCAGAGTTTCAGTCTATACTGCATTTTGTGTCATTCCTTTAAATGTATGATAGAAATGCAGGATAATGAAAAACACTTTTTCAGCAAAGGCATGACGATATGGCTATTAGTGAACAAAAATGATACATATGCGCTGTTTAGTTCCATTTAAAAGCTTACTAAAGTGATTTCGACACTTTATAAGTGTCTCCTGGTTGACACCCCTAATGTTTGTAAGGTAGTCTGAATTGTTGTTGCGTCTTCCTTCTTTCTCCGACTAATCATTCACAGTTGCAATCCATTAACAACTAACAGTAAGGTAGGGTCTAAACTATCTTTACAACTGCTAAATGAAGTCAAAAGTTTGGAATTCAGCAATTCTAATGAAATCTCACCTCATTTGCATATTCTCCATGCCCAGAGGCAGGAGTCTACATTATAAAAAGGTAACCTTGTTGCTGGAGATCTTGAAGGTGAGGACTGAGGAGACTTGTGTATTTTGACAAAACAGAAGATAGCTATTCCATTTAATTTATCTACAGAGAAGGCTTCTAATTTTTCTAAGCTATGATTGTATTTTTCAAGTACATTCTAGATTTTGTAACATGCTATAAAGCAAATTATATATATATATCCTGGAAAATTGAACTTTTATCTTTATGCACTTCTTATACGTTTACTATTGCCTTAGGCATTTTTGAAAGGCATTTACATTTCCCATATAGAGACAGGTTATAAACTTTCATCGCAAGTGTTATCATTAAAATTGTTATTTTACTATTGTCTAAGTTATTTGCAGGAAAATGTAATGTACCATGTCGATAACACATGTTTTATGCTTCTGAGACGGCCCAAAGACACCTCTAGGGGAATGGTGGGTGCAGTGAGAGGTGACTGGCAAGCACATAATATTGACTTTTCTGTTGTAAATTTGTACACATTATGAGACTTGTATAGAAAGCATATATACCAATTGAATTATGTGATATTCCTTGGTTTGTACAAACCTCCATTTGTTTGCTGTTTGGGGGGGGGGGGGTGGAGCCACCTACGATTTGTGTGTTGCCACAACAAAAATGTGTTTCCAATGCTTTGCTCTTGAAAATTTGTAGTCGTCCTGTTATTTCAGTGGGAAACAATACATTACTAAAGTGGTATTCCTTGGTTTGGGCCAAACATTAGTTTGTGTGTGGGTGTGATGTGGTACAAACACATAAACTTCAGTTTTATTAACTGAAACATGTGTTTACAGTGTTTAATACTGACAAATATGTGCAAGAATTTAGTTAGGTGATATGTGTTGTATCCTTTTCTGTTTTGTGTCTGGTATGGTACCCAAGCATGCAAATCCTCATAAACCCCCTTTCAGGGACTCAGAAAATGATGTCATAGTGCAGGCATTCAGGTGCCATGCTTCCTTTCTTCTTGATAGAGGACATGGGGATATGGTTGGCAGAATGCAGATTTGGAACCAGTTAGTGAACAATGTCAATGCAGTAGGGGGTCACACCAGGTCTTATGATCAAGTGCATCATAGGGTCACTTATAGAATTTAATCAGCCTGGAGGAGAGCAGCTGCAGTTGCCTGTGAACAGTTGCCTACGGGGGGGCACTACCAAGCCCCCACTGACACCAAGTGAAGAGTTAAAGTCCACTGTCTGAGATCCAGAGAGCTCAGTGGAAAACTGCATACCAACATGTGATTGATGTCAGTGCTGATGATGTGTCTTAGAGAAGAACTAGGTCCCAGGAGGAGCTTCCAGGTAAGCTTACATATGACAAGTTTTAGATTTTCTTACACAGTAAAATATATAAACATTTAAGTAATATTTCCTGGGGAATTTTTTTATGAGCCTACTGATAAATTAATAGACCTATATGATACACTTGTTCATTCCATATGACTGTTGGTGAATGTGTCAGCCAAGGTTCATTTAAAAGTATTCTTAACAGACATATAGGCAATTGTGTATTCACTATCCCCTTGTGTTATTCCCATTGTGATGTTTAAGTTGTGCCCTTCTCTTGCTTCATTTCTTCCAAGACTATCTTCCCTGCCAAGTGTGGAGTCATCTGCACATGGTAAGTAAATTTTATTTGGATTATTGGTGACCATTTGTCAGATATGTGTATTTATCTGTATGTGTGATGTGGGTGTAATGAGTGTGCATATTGCTGTACCATCTGCAATAGTGAGACCAGTGATCATTTGTTATCATATAAATTGTTTTAAATATTTAGTGTAATATTAATTTTGTTCCTCTGTTTCTTGCCTATTATCACAGGTGATCGTGACAGTAGAAGTGTAGGACTCTTATTTTTATTTTATTTTATTTGACATTTGTTAACTGGATTAGTCTAACTGGGCAAGATGCCCTTTTTCAGAAGAGACCCAAGGAGAAAAGCTCCAGATACAATGTTTGCACAACAAAATGAAAATTTTACAATACAGAGAAGAATTCAACAAATGGAGCAAATTATTACAATAAAGTGAAAAATCCAACAAAATAGAGGAAAGTATGTTTAGTCATTATTCATAGTCAATATACATCCCTATACACTCATCACTGGATGTCAGAGTATCAGTAGGCTGTGATGATGATAGCAGCCAAACAGAGGCACAACTGGGTTGTGGATGCAGAGTCTGACTCTGACACTGAGGTTGACATTCATTCATCCCCTGTATTACCCACAGGCACAGTCAGTAGGCCTGAACATACCTATTCCACTGAGCCCTCAAATTTGGACTGGTGGACAGTGAGGCACTTGATCAGAGTAGTGTGGTTACTGCAGCTTCAGTGCTGGATGACTCTGGCCATAGCCAGAATGTGGGTGAGGTGCCTAGGGGTGCTTGAAGGTGGCCTGCTCTGTCATTACATGCCACTCAATGTATGTTTAGGGCCATCATGGAAGCATAGACAAATTCCAATAGGGCCTCCAAGGACATGCTTAGGGCTGTAGATCTGGCACAAGCTGACATGCATGACTGCCTCTGTTGTGTGTCCAATTCAATGGATCAGGTGAATGACATGATGGAATGGTTAATGTCTGTCATGAAACATCTGCTGGGAGGGGGACAGCATCCATGTGGCTGTAGATCAGCACCCTCATCTGCTAATAGCCAGCTTGCCCATGACTGATCATGCTCCCCTAGTGGTATTAGTTCCACTGCTCCATCAGTGGTTGAAGTATCCACATCCTGATGTAATAGGCCATGGGGTTGTGGTCCTAGGTGAACTTGTGAGGAGAGCTCTTCAAACCGATATCAGTTAAGTTCAGGTAGCAGCAGCACATATGACCATGGGAATGGATGTGACAGTGCAACTCCTGACACAGCCAGTTCTCTCAATCGGGGGCAACGATGATGAACTGTTATCTCTAGCATGCATCCCTCACACCTATCTGACATGACAGGATGTAGACCTGGCACAGATCTTGGCTGTGTTCTTGCAGACTCTCACACACACATTTTTCCTTGAATGCCCATACAGGCACATGCACATATAATGGGTACATGGATCATTTGTGAGACTTGCAGCTTATTCTATCTCACTAGTCATTTGATCATTTATGTACATTTCTGTCTGTATTTCTTACTCAAACACACTAACTACCTTTTGTGTTATCCTTGGCCTCCTGCCCTCCCACAAAACACCCTGTGAAAATGATGACAACTGTCTGATGCCCTTGATTCTGTCTTTTGGATTCAGGGATACATAAGTCTTTTGTCTGATGCACAGGGTACATAACTGACTGAGTGCTTAGTATATATGTGTTTGTGATGCTCTTTTGAAAATTGAACTGCTTTCTTACATGTTTTTGTATTGTGTGTATCTTTGATGCATGAGGCCTATTAACTAATAAAGAGCACACATATATTGACATAAGTGAGTTCTGTCACATATTGATGTCATGGTGGTAAAACTCACATAACTTCTACTTACGTACATTAGCAAGTAACAGTATGCAAGGATCTGCCATTTGTGTCCTTAGCCATTTATTTTCCTATTCCATGTTCAACACTTACCTTGATTATCTGGCATTTACAAGTGTTTTAATTTGGGGCTGATTCTGTGTGATGCTAGCAGTACACAGCCATTAATTACATGAGTAAGTAAAGGTTGTGAATGCTATGTAAAGAGCTGATTGGCATGTATTACTATGTTTATTGCCCAGTCATTCTTCATCCCATTAAAATCCTTGTAAAAACACCACCAAAGGTATGGAACTTGTTAGTAACTGAGCACATATTTACTCAGACTCGTGTGCCCTGCAGCCATGCACTTGCAAATAGATATGTGTCAGTAACAGTTCCCAAATGTCAACTACACTACAAAAATAAATATCAAAGTTGCACTGTTTCATCATCTAATGCTTTACATTGACAATAGACAGTAAGATTGACTTACACATGGCTTATTGTGAACATCAATTCATCACCAATATGAGCACATGTACAGCAATACTTGCATCCATGCTGATCACAAAATGTGCATGTGTGTGTGTGTGTGTGTGTGTGTGTGTGCGTGTGTGTGTGTGTGTGTGTGTGTGTGTGTGTGTGTGTGTGTGTGTGTGTGAGACTGTAAGTTTATATTGTATACAACATATTAAGAAACAAGTGCATATGTTTAAGTTCTGCAACATGCATTCCTGATACAGTATTGCATCTAGTTAGAGAAGCTGTATTTTAAAAGATATCTGCACATTGCCACCAAACCATAAAATCCAAATTCCAAACTTTGCACACCACTCTCATAACAGAATATGTTACCTGCACCATACAATGATGATTTCATCATCTATAAAGGGCACAGACAAGGAAAAAGCAGACTTCAGTGATGGTACAAATATTCACTACTGTGATCTGCAGATGGGAACAAAATAGTTATATAACGGTTAACTTACCGCAACAGATACATTGTGTGTGTGTGTGTGTGTGTGTGTGTGTGTGTGTGTGTGTGTGTGTGTGTGTGTGTGTGTGTGTGTGTGTGTGTGCGTGTGTATAGTCAGAATAGCATGAGTCTTAATTCTACTGTTGTCTATCAAGTGTCATGGAGAATAAAAATTTTTACAGCTGTACATGCCTATGCAGACAATTCAAACAGGCCTCCCTACATTCTCTACCAAACATACAATGACGATCCACTATAAAGTGTCCAGCAACAGTGTAAAAGTCAGACTTGTGCCATGAAGCTTGCATTAAGTATTGTGTCCTCTAACTTGTGTAACTAGTTAGGTAGGGGTTTTAAACTTACTGTAGTCAACTGGTATGGGTGTGTATATGGAGTCAGAAGAGTATGTGTCTGTATCCTGCTGTCAGCAATCCCATCCCATGAAGAACAAAAATATGTATAGGTGTACATGCCTACATAGCCATTTCATACAGGCCTCCCAACATCTTCTCCCAAACATACAATTATGACGTCATCTGTTAGAAAGGGACCAGCAACAGTGTAAGATTCAAACTTGTGCTATGATGCTTGCACTAAGTACTGCATTCTCTAGCTTGTATAACTAGTTAGGTAGAGGCTGTAATCTCACTGCACTCAACAGGTGCATGTGTAAAGTCAGAAAAGTATCAGTTTGCATCCTACTTTCACAGTCATACATACCTACACAGCCATGTCATACAGGCCTCCCAACATCCTTTCCCAAACAGAAAATGATGATGTCATCCACTATAAAGTGTCCAGCAATAGTCTAAAAGTCATACTTGTGCTGTGGTCCTTGCATTAAGTACTATGTTCTCTAGCTTGTGTAGCTAGTTAGGTATGAGTTCTAATCTCAGCTGGTTTGTGCATAGTCAAAAAAGCATGAGTCTGTATCCTACTGTAACCAATACAGTCCCATGGAGAACAAAAGTCAGACACTTCTGGCACTTACAATGAGTATTGTGTTCTGTAGCTAGTTTGGTAGGGGGGGGATCAGCTCTCACTATGGTCAACTGGTGTGTGTGTTTGTGTCTATATCAGACGATCGAATGCTAAAAACAGAGAATGCTCTTCTACCAAACTTAATAACACAAAACCTTAAAATGTTGAAGGATCCAAAAAGCAAAAAAACAATGTACAGGAAAAATAAACTGGGGGGCTTCACCCCCACACACCCCGATGTAGATGGCCGTGCCCCCAACTCCCCAACTTAAATATACCAACTCCAAGATTGCACCACAGTGGAGAAAACAGCAAAGTCCGGAGAACAGCCCATTGATTTTGCATTTTAAAGTTCGATATAAGAGTGTTTGCTAATTTAAGTGTTCACCCTTCTGATAGGAACCCGTGTGTGTTCAGTTAGTTCACATTCTGAAAGCTATTTTAGAACAGCATGTAAGGCATCTTTACTACCATCTTCTTCTCAACATACACTGCCGATGTCATCTGTAAAGTGTTGTCTGACACTATGAAAAACAGACTTGTGCTGTGTTACTTGAGACTAGATAATAAGGTAGGGGGTTCTAGTCTCACTGAGTCCACTGGTGTGTGCGTGTGTATGTGTGTGTGTGTGTGTGTGTGTGTGTGTGTGTGTGTGTGTGTGTGTGTGTGTGTGTGTTAGTGTTCAATTAGTTTACATTTTTGAGACCATTTTAGAACAGCATTTGAGACACTCCTACTACCATCTTCTTCTCACCATACACTGCTGATGTTATCATCTATAAAGTGTTTGACCGTGTGAAAGCCAGACTTATGTTGGGGTGCCTGCATTAAGTACTGTTTTCTCCAGCTTCCATACCAAAATTGTTAGGGGTTCTAATCTCACAGCAGTCAGCTTGAATATGTGTTCATGAAAATAATATTTTTGAGAAAATTATACACTGAACTATGACTCCACAGCTATGTCAGATGCTCCTCCCAACATCTTCTTCTCAGCATACAGTGATGCTAACATCCTCTATAAAATGGACTGTGTCATTGTTGAAGTCAGACATATGTGGTGGAGCTACCAGTACATAGTGTGGAATCCAGTTTCTCTACCTACACAGATTTAATGTTCATATCTGACCTCAGTCAACTGCTGACTGTGGGGTTGGTGGTACATTATGGTTATTGTATGATCTTTTTTATTTCTTTTCATTTAACAACCACTCAGGAGAACCTTTAAAATAGCTCCATAAATCCAAAATCCCCTTTTCCCTTTGTCCACATAAAAACCTTCCTTCAAATGACTGAAGGATGTCATTATCTCAAAGATGCATACACACATCATGAAGCTGAGTCCTTCCAAGCCATCTCCAAACAACTGGGTGTGAGATTGTCAATTCTGGCATGTGGTGGTACACATGTCATATATAGACAGAGGCAGTATAGCAAACACATATGCTCATACCCTTACTATCTTCCCTCATACAGATATATTGGTTTTGGTTTACATGTTATAGTAATGGCTATGACTTATGTGATGTTGGCCATTAACATAATAATGTCTAATGACCCTATGAACATTGCACATGTCAATGATGCTATCATCCACATGTGCTATATGAGGTGTGGAATTATGGTAGCACTACAACAGTGTATTCCAATATGTGATGTGAGGTAATGTATTGATGGCTGCTGCTGCCATTTAATTATATGTTCTGTACATATCAGCTGTAGTAATATGACTCATGAGAACTGTTGATATGGGGATGATACTATGTATACTGTTGGCTTAGTAATACATGTGTTTTTGTACTGGAGTATATTAACATTCTACGCAGTTCTCATTCAACCATCATAGTGACACTTGCAGTATGGCACCGGTGTGCATGTGCATACCTACCATCATTAAATGCTCTGTGACATACATCAATATAGCATTATATTGTTTATATGGGCACATATGTCTTATTTCATCCACATGTTGTAATGATGTGATATATACACAAACATATCACAAGTTGTGATGGAATTGCAACCTTGGTAAATTCACTGTATGCACAATTGTGTTGCTATTCTGAAGAATTACTGAGGATGCCCCCAGCGCCATTTTGTGCCTATCAGCATTTGTGTCAGTAAGTGTTCTACATGAGCCATATCCACCTCGTTTGTGATGTGTCTATATATGGTATCAGGGAAATCACACACAGCTTTCCAATGAAAACATATAGGCATATAATGTACAATTGGCTTGGGATCCAGACTCTACTATTCAGGAGGGGGGCAGGCTAGAAATGGTGTAGAAATTGTGGTGAGAGAAAATCTTCAGAAGACATTGAGAAATATTATCAGAATTAATGACAGACTCATGGCAGTCAGACTCCAGTGTAATGATAGGGCAATTTCAGCCTATGCCCCACAGCAGAGTTGATAGTGAGGAAAAGAGTGCATTCAGACAGCAGTTGCAGGACCTACTAGATAAAACAGGACAACATGAATTGATATTGATAATGGGTGACTTGAATGTAAATATCGGGACAGACAAAACAGGATATGAGGACTGCCTGGGTCCATATGGGTGGGGCAACAGGAATAAAGAAGGAGAGGCCATTCTAGACATCTGTCTGGCAAATGGCTTGATAATAGCCAACACATGGTTCAGAAAGAGAGACAGTCACAGAATCACATGCAAGGGTAGCCAACATGCAACTCAGGTAGAATTTCTCCTAGTAAGGAAAAGGCACTGGGGTAGGATCCATGATTACAAAGTCATCCCCAGTGAAACAGTCAGCTCACAGCATAAACCACTAGTTGCCACAATCAGCTGTGAGCAGTGGTCAGAGAAGGCTCTTAGGACAACAGAGACCAGGCTGAAGACCTGGAAGTTGACTGGAGAGAAAGTAAAACAGTTCAAAGAATTACTCAGGGTACTAGCACCCCCATGGAGAGGAGGAAATAGGTGGAGTTGAACAAGAATGGAAGCACCTAATAACAGCATGTGTTAGGACTTCAGAAAAGATATGTGGCCAATCCAGGTATGGAAATACAGTACACAAGGAAAGTTGGTAGTGGAATATAGAAGTCCAAGAAGTCATCAAAAGAAAGAAGGAGTGCAGGAAGAAGTGGGATAGATAGAAAAGACTGACCAGGCTAGGAAGGACTACTGGTTGCTAACAAAGAAGCTAAGAAAGAAGTTGCAAAAGCAAGGAATAGGCCATCTGAGGCACTCTACCAACTTCTGGAAAGTGACTTAGTAAGGGACACAAAGAAACTATATCAGGTTGCAAGGCAAAGACAGAAAGATAAAGAAGATAGTCAGACACCCTTCATAAGGGATGCCAGCAACAACCTGCTCACCAGTCCACAGGACATCAAAGGCAGATGGAAGGAGTATTTCCAGCAGCTTCAGAATGAGGAAAACCCCACAGAAGCTATACTGCCTCAGAAACAGCCTAAAATGAGAGAAGAAGAGGAGCCTGCCCTAGAAGAAGTAAGAACAGCACTAAGGAAGATGAAGTCAGGGAAAGCAGCAGGCTCAGATGAGGTCACAGCAGATATGATAAAGATGTTGGGTGAGATAGGGGAGAAATGGGTCCTGAGGGTACTAATAGCAGTGTGGAGAGAAAGGCGTATCCCAGATGACTGGAGAATAAGCATTCTCATGTCAGTGTACAGGAAAAAAAGGGGATATTCACAACTGTGGGCAGTACAGAGGCATCAAACACTTATCACATTGCATGAAAGTTCTGGAGAGGGAGACTGATAAACGGATATGCAGAGTAGTAGAATGTAAGATGGGAGACGAGCAGTTTGGATTCAGATCAGGATGCAGCACAATTGACCTGATGTTTGCAGTGAGACAGATACTTGAGAAGAAGCTAGAGATGAGGAGAGAGTCCAACTGGGCATTCTTAGACTTGGAGAAAGCATATGGCAAGGTCCCATGAAAGCTGATCTGGGCAGTACTGCAATGGTTTGAAGTCCCAGAAACATTGGTAGAATTAGTGCAGGCTATGTACAAGGACCCAATGACTCAAGTATGAATAGTGTTTGGCCTCACAGAGGGGTTCCCAGTGGGAGTGGATGTACACCAGGGTTCAGCTTTGAGCCCACTCCTGTTCATACTGGTGATAGACTACATTAGCAAACAGGTCAGAGGGGACAGATCAACAAAGTTGCTGTATGCAGACGATGTGGCATTACAGGCAGACTCTGAGCTAGAACTTCAACAAAAGATAGGAGAATGGAATGAAAAACTGAAGGCACTTGGGATGAAACTAAGCACAGATAAGACGGTGGTAATGACAGCAAACTGGGGAAATCAGAAGAAGCTGGGAATAGATATAGAAGGGAAGATAGTGGAATAGGTAAACAACTTCAAGTATCTGGGAGGGGTGATTGAAGAGAAGGGTGTCTGAATGAAGAGGTCAAAGCTAGAATCAGAGGGGCTGCAGCCAACTGGCATAGAGTGTCAGGTGTATTCTCTGGCAGAAGAATACCAAAGAAGCTGAAAAGTAAGGTGAACAAGACAGTGTTGCAACTGGTTCTACTGTATGGTACAGAAACCTGGACAGTATAAGCAGAACAGTTGAAGAAGCTAGAGGTGATGGGAATGAAGTGCCTGAGAAGGGTGGTAGGGTGCACACTGTGGGACAGATGAAGAAATGAGGACATAAGAGCAGAAGCCAAAGTAGCTCCAATTGCAGAAAAGATCAAAGAAAACAGATTACGGTGGTTTGGACATGTGCAGAAAAGCAGAAGAGAATCTGGTGAGGAAGATTTAGGACAGACAGGAAGAAGGCAAGAGGAAGGAAGGACGTCCAGCAACAAGGTAGATGGATTGTGTGAAAGAAGATCTGCGAAAGTCAGGCATGAGTGTTGAAGAAGGCAGGAGTGTGGCACCGAATCGAGAGAGGTGGCAACAGTTAACCTAATACCCCAACCCCATGTAGAAAAAGGGGGCTGATGATGGTGATGATGCTAATACAAAATTGATCTTACAACAGGTTCACTGTGCTAATAAATGGTGCAGGGACATGATAATCAAATTAAATGCAAAGCATGTAGTATAGTTAACCATGGTAAACATACCCATTCTATACCACTATGAAGTAGAAAGCTCACCCTCCAAATTGACCCCATCATCAGAAGTCCATGTAGCTTATCCCTTGACCATTATGACTCATCAGTAGTAATGAAATCTTTTCTTCTGGCCCCACTAATTTTCACTGGTATCCCCTATATATTCAAAGTTTGTTATACTTACCCTGTACTGATCTATTGTTAGACCTAATATTTAATATAATGCTCCTTTTGGCATGTATGTACTTGTCTAAACATCTCTTAGCATGAGTTTCCTTAAAGCTTCATAACAAAAAGCTCACTGGCCTCAAGACTTCTTGTTATCCTGACAGAAGGACATCCATCTATCTGTATTCTGTATCATATAAACTTCTCTTTAGCTGCTTGTATTTAATCTTTTGTGGCTTCAAACACCCACAAAAAGTTATCTAAATCTCCATCAGCAAAGTATTAAGACATATTGGCATAATATTCACAAATTATTACCATCTCTGGAATAAACTTCCACTACATGTCAAAAAGAATTGTACCTTTGCTACGTTTACAGGAAATAGTGACACTTGGATGGACAGCCATAAATTCCATAGGAGTCTAGCCTGTATTGCTCTCTTGGAAGCAGGAGGAAACTGTTAAATAAGGGGTTTTGGCTAAACTCAAGTAGTCTGTGGTCTAATTGCCTAGTATTTACATGTGACTCCATGAAGCCATGAGGAAGAAAGATAGAGTCATTCACACTGTTTAATGCAAGCCTTTAGTAGGAGTGGCTGTAAGAATTGTATAACTGCCATGCATTTTGTATGTTAAAATATGCATGTTGCTATAAGCAATATAAAACTAAACTGACTGAAAACACTGATGAAATTAATCAACTTGGTGTGAGACAGCAGTGCAGGTTAGACTACTGGAAAGAAATATTGAGAATTAGTAGACATAATACATAATTTAAAATAAACATAGCTGCAGAATGAAATACATTGTCAGAAAATAAACAGCTGGGGGTTAATAATACTAAAGAGAGAGTGTTGGGTCTATGCTGTAAATATGTTTTGAATAGTACCTTTGGGTTAGAAAATGCAGGTCTGTGAACATACAAATGTAAAGGTCAGTCTGCTTTTTCACATTGGGTCATTTAAGTGATTTTTCCTAATATCTGAGTGAGTCCACCTCCCCCTCTGTCATCATTCCAGCATCATTTGCCTGTCAGAGGCTACTTAGACTAGAATTGTGTACTATTATAAATCAGAAGTAGCAGTACAATAATCTATGGCTACCTACATTTACAACTGATAACAAGTTGGATTCTATTACCATTCACCTGCTGATATCAAATACCACCGCAAAGGTGATATGCCTTCCAAATTGACACCATCATCACAGATTTATCCACCTTTGTTGTTAACTACTTTCCCCCAATAGGCCTCATCGGATAGGATTTTTGATTTTCTGACCCAACTAATTTCCAGGAGTATTTGCTCTAGAAACAAAGAAGGCATAACTCCTCTGTATTCATCTCTTATCAGACTTGTTATATGGAATATAATGCCACCCCTTTGCACATACTTGTCTAAATTCATCACCGAACTACACCACGTGCTATATTAAAATATCAACCAAGAAGCTGTTTTTCATGCAAGCATATTGTGGGTAATAGTATATTTTTAGTATGCACTTCTGATTCTTTTGTGAGTCACTTATAAGATATAAAAATATAGCTGTGCTTAGTGTTCTACTGGAAATGACAGCACACTCACCACTGACAATTCTAGGTCTGTTGCTTCTACTTGAAATCATTATCAGTTATATTCAGTAAAGTTCGGAGAATCTGGCACATTTTACCAATATCAGTGCAAAAGTTGCGGATAACCATGTAATATGTAAATTTGCCTCAGTGAACTTAGAATATCTTGGTGCTTTACAAAGCTGAGTAGCAGCATCAACACACTAGTAGTCACAGCCACTCCATAAGTCATGAAAACTTCCTCTTAAGGCCTGATATACATTAACAAAGTTACTATACTATCCCAATGTAAGCTGCATGACATATGTAAATAATACAGATCTTCAGCAATATCTCCAGCAAGCTTAAAGACAACTATGGATATCTCTGTAAGTCACTTACTAATAAAATATACCTGCTAGCACTTAAATATTCTGATAAAACCATAACATTTCCAATAAAGAAATTAATAAAGACAAAGGGCAATCAAGGTGACTGCCACAGCTAACAATGGGTGTGGGACATGTATGGGGTACACAGATAAAGCACATGCCCAAAAAAATAGAGAGATGGAAAAGCAGAGGTGGGGTATGGGTGAAGAAGAGGGGCACACAAGAGGTATGTTGGAATAGGAAAATCTGAGGGACATACAGACATACACATTTTTTGGGTGGGAATTGGCCCCATGTTGGGTTTTTTTTAGAGAACAGAAGGAAGGGAAATATAGGGAAAGAGGAGTAGATGGGCATCACAGCAAGTATACAAATGTAACAAATATCACAGGACATGACAGACAAAGGAAGAAATAAACAGAAACAAGGTTAGAAAAAAACTGGGGCTAACACACACTGTGATGCATAGAGAGAAGGTAGAGCTTAGTAGGATAAGAGGTGGCACAGATAAAGGAGAGATTCAAGATAGGCTATTCTTTGTTAACGGGCATTCACCATTTTCAGAAAGTTTGAAGAGGTTAGTTAATAGGTTTTGGCCCATCATTTCTAATGATGAGAAGTTGAAGGGGCTCTTTCCTGAGAGGGCTACTTTCTCCTACAGCAGATTTAAGAATTTAAAGGAATTATTATCCATTAGGAAACAGGATAAAGAACAGGGTAGAAAAGGTAGTTTTTCTTGTGGGAGATGTAAAGTTTGTAATAAGATCAGGAATTTAGATGGAGAGCTTAGCAATGGGAAAATATATAAGGCCAGGGACCGATATAACTGTGGCTCTAGGGGGGTAGTTTACATAACAGGATGTGGATGCCCCATAGTGAAGTGGTATATAGGGCATACTAAAAGGGCAGTGGAAAAACGAATTATGGAACATCTAGGTGACATCAGAAGACATAGGGTGGAGTGCCCTGTTGCAGAACATTTCGCCAGATACCATGAGGGTACAGACACATCCTTTTTTTATTCTGTGTTGGCTAAGCCCAGTCAATGTCAAGGGGATGAATATACAAATAAACCAATATGGTTGGAAACTAAATGCATTATTAATTTTGGTACCCTTAGCCCAAGGGGATTAAATCTTGATATTAATTTAAATGTTGGGCAGGGGTAGACAAATTGAGTTACATACATGATTTCTGTGTGAAGTTTTTGTTTAGTTGAATGATGTTCAGATATGCACTGTTTGCACTGGCACTTTTTGATATTGAAGTTTTTTAAGAGTTTTTATTTAAAATGTGTTTATGACACAATATCAGAGAGGTCGTGATATAGGAGCACATAATGATATGAATATCAAGAATGAAACATTATGCGATGTAGATATTTTAGAGCAAAGCACTTTAAATAAATATTGTACTGTTTATTCATTATATGGGAAAAGAACATCAATTTATATATAATTCATAAGCAATTTATAAGCCATTAGATTTAATGAGACATGATTATATTTAATTGAGTTTACTTATTCAATTACTCAATTGTACCAGTATATAATGGTGAGCTGCAGGTGTGTAAAATATTCCTTGAAAGCATAAGCCGAGGTACCGGACACACCAGTAAAGCTTTTTCTCATAGTTCCCTGGTGTGGTGTCGTTTGTTCTTAATATTTGGTCTGTATGATAGGAAGGGTAAAGCAATGCCCTGGGCAGAAAACGTCAAGAAATTTGTAGCTGGCCCATGCCTACTACCAAGAGACAAGTCAAGGATTTTTTGTGGGTTGATCAACTACTTATTCAAATTTATATCGAACTTCTGCACTTTGATTTGCCCGTTGACTGACTTAACAGTGGCAGACACCCCCTCAAACAGCAGTTGGATGGAGGAAATAGACAAGGGATTCAAGAAGTTAAATAGTATGTTGCGTTCTGAGCCCCTCCTCCTAACCCTGAAGTTCTACAAACTGTTCTTAGTGTTAACATATGAGGATGAGCTAGGCTGGTACAAGGAGATGGGGAGGGGTGAATACCAAATTTGCTATATAAGCCAGAAGTTAATTTATACTGAGCAGTGGCAGTCAGTGACTAAGCAAGAGTGTATGATTATTAAATGGGATTATTTTACCTTATGCATTATCTCATGGATATAGAATTTTTACTGATTACAAACCACATAGCCATTCAGTGGTTTCCAGACCATTTCCAAACTTAACATGTGGATTATGGGACTACAGCCATTCTCATTTAAAAGTGTGTACTACCTGGGCCAAAATAATCTTAATGCAAATGGACTGCAATGGGCCTACATTCCATCTCAATTCACTAAAATTAATGGTTTTATGCTGGGAGTGGGACATGTAATAGCTTTAAATAATAGTGGAATCAGTGGGGAAGGTAGAAAAGCCCCTGCTTATCCCAATGTTGTACACAAGAGGGTTTGTTGTTAACAAAAGATAAAAGCTTTATAGGCAGGAAACAGGACATCACGTGAAGATAAAACTAGCAGTATAGTAGGCCTGAGCTGCATAGGCTTGTCAGGGTAGCTTAACATTCAATTACTAGGGATATTTGGGGAGGAGTCTACAACCATTCTGAACTGTTATTTTCCAGAAAGTTGGAAGTGCTGTTTTAAATACTACATTTCATTTAACTCTGCTGGTACTACTCATTTTACCAAGAAAAGCATTTTTTGTTGTTCTATTTCATAAATAAACTCATGTCAAATTTTGAAAAGCTGATGGCTGACAATGTTTCTATGATTACAGTTGAAATGAAATATAGAAATGTATGGTTTCTCAGCACTTTTTCCAAGCTTAGCCTTTGGGCTTTGAGACTACAGCCAGCTGTTTTTGTTGTTATAAGGTGTAATGCACTTGTTATCTCATGTGTACATCTATCTAGTCATGTAAAAGTTATTATGACTTGCTGCACCATGTTGCCTTTTAAGATGCCATTGTGTAACCACTGAGTTAGTATGTCTGGTGGTATAAGAGTAGGCCTCCATGTTACAAAAAAGCCCTGAGATAAAAAAAAAGTTACTTTTGTAACTTTAGTGTTTTTTTCATTACCTACTAGAAAAAGAAAGTTTTGTGATTCCTTTCATGATTGGTTTACTTTTAATTTTTTTTTGTTTGTTTTTATGTTTTGTTTTTAATTGACATTCCAGCATCAAGTAGATTTCTGCCAATGTAACAGCATGTTGATTACTAATGATTTGGTCATGTACAACATGTGTGTGTATAACATCGATCTTCATAACACTAATCCTAAAACATCGAAATGGCACAATATTGAAGTACTGTAACTATGAGCCTTATAATATCAAAAATATAACTTTTTGCAGGAGACCACCCCCTCACAACTAATATCATACACTACAGTGGAGAACTGTACCAAACTCGCACAAAAGCATACACTAACACTGTACTATATTGTGAGGTTCGTTGTTCTGACACTTCAATATTGTGCTTTTCGATGTTATAGGAGTGATAATATGACTGTTGATGTTATAGAAACGTGCATACACATCACACACACATACTCACATATATAGACACACATGCATGCACACAACAGAGAAAGAGAGGCATATTTATGTATATGAATGCATTATGTAATACCATTTTAAGAATTTCAAGTTACATTAAAAGCATTTGTTCCAGTAACCTTAATCACAAATAGCCTAGTATGTCTAATGCAGATAAAATATTATTGCACACATGGACACTGATTTACAGTTCTGTATATTCTTTGTTACAGATTCCAAAGACTGTCTCATTTGTCCAAAAGATGAGTGGCCCAATACAAGAAAGGATAAATGCATTCAGAGAATGATCGATTTTCTTTCATTTTATGATGCCCTTGGTGCAAGTTTAACAGTGACTGCCATTGTCAGTTTTATTCTAGTGGCACTTATTTTTATTACTTTTGTGAAATTTCATGATACCCCCCTAGTTAAAGCCAATAATCGGAACTTGAGTTATATACTTCTGTTAGCCCTTGCATTCTGTTCTCTGTGTCCTTTGATGTTTATTGGGTACCCCACTATAGCTACTTGTAAATTTCGTCAAGCTTTGTTTGGTATAATGTTTGTACTTTCCATTTCATGTGTTTTGATGAAAACTGTTATGGTAGTTATTGCCTTTAAAACAGCAAAACCAGGCAGCACCTTGCTAACGTGGGTGGGACCACAGCTCACATATACTACAGTGAGTCTGTGTACAGTTGTTCAGATTATTATCTGTGTCACTTGGATAACGACTTCTCCTCCATTCCCAGAGCTAAACTATAAAATCCAACCTGGAGTGATAGTAGTTGAATGTAATGAAGGTTCTACCACTGCATTTTGGTTCATGTTAGGATACCTGGGCATTCTGTCAGGAGTTTGTTTTATTGCAGCTTTCCTGTCTCGAAAATTGCCTGATAGCTTTAATGAGGCCTTGGATATTACATTCAGTATGGTTGTATTTATTAGCGTGTGGCTTGTTTTTATTCCAGCTTATTATAGTACAAAGGGAAAATATATGGTAGCAGTAGAAATATTTGCAATTATTTCTTCTGTGGTTGGACTGGTTAGCTGCATTTTTTTTCCAAAATGCTTTATCATTTTGATGCGGCCTGATAGGAATACAAAACAATATGTTTTGAGTAGAGGCTCTCGGGGTGACTAAAAGCCTTGGTAAAAGCTGCACATATATAGCTTCATGCAATAATAATTTATTTATCCACAAAATGCTGATATCAGTATAGTCATGCCAACACGTTTCCTGAAGATTTGTCACAAGTATGTGAAATATATACTCCATGAACATTCCAGAAAAAAAAAAAAAGAAATTTACTGATTGCAATGGCAGCTATCAATAGCTCCTTATGCACCAAAATGCTATGATTTCAAAGTGCAGGTTTTAGGGATTAATTAGAGACACATTATTTGGAAAACCACTCAAAAAGATGTTTACATAATCACAGGGCTTTGTATGACTAGAGGATATTACATTAAAGTATGTTCATGGGATAAACTACAGCTACAAAAAGGATTTGATGTTTCAAACTTAGTTTGCAAGGGTGTATCAGTGTTTCTCTTGTGCTAATAAAGACTTCATTTTAATATTTTGGTTTGTGAAGATTTGTTTATTAACAGTTGTATTTTGATTATAGCTTATTTTGTACTGTGATTTTCTGATACCTCTTCTCACTGCTGTTACAAATAGAGGAAAAAAAGAAAAAGAAAATGTCATTTAAAGATTCACCCCTTATTTGTTTAGATTTACTGTGAACAATCAAATAGATTTACTGTGAACAATCAAATATTATTTAATTGACAATTCAATCCCAAAACATCTGAAACCTTGGGACATCACTACTCAAAACAGAGACACTTCCAAGGTCAGAAAATACAGAAACAATTTACCCCTGCCACTCTCAATGTGGAGGAAAGAACCATACCCCAAAAGTATATCTATGCCATCTTTGAGATCAGACAAACTCATAAGAAAAGGAACAAAGTGATAAAAACACAATGCTTTCTCTCTCTCCCCAGGATTCATGAAGCTCGGCGCAAGGACGGTTTTAGCCTTGCACCAAGCGTCCTCATTGCAGATGGTGCAGCAGTGCCATATGAATATTTATGAGGGCGCGCTCCCGCACCCTTGACATGCACAGGAAACGTGTGTGACTGCAGGGGGCATGTTTAAGTGCTCTACGGATGCAGAAACATGCCCCCACAGTTGCACAACCTACTATGTTTGCTATTAGATCCCGCCTCTAATAGTAAGCAGTTAATTCAGTGTCCGTGGATACTGAAATGTATGCTAAGCATACATACAAGTGTGTCCACGAACACTGAAATAAAACCAAAGTAGTAAACACACAAGAATGTAACAGAATGTTGAGCCCCGTCCCTAGAACTTTCACAATTAGATTCCCCGTGTCCCTATTTTACATTTGTATTGCTGCAATATCAAAAGTGTAAGCGAAGCACAGTGTGTTTGCACGTCGCTGCCATCAGTATCAGCTTAGCGTAGCTTCCACATCAAAATCATCCAAATAGAGAAAAACATGCAGAATCAACATTAACATCAATAGTGTAGTGGTTAGAGCATCTGCCTAACGAATAGGCATGCACGGTTCAAGTCCAACTATAACACATATCATTTTCCATGTGGAATGTCGTTTTGCTGTATAACCTACATAATAACATGTAAATGTGAACTGGAGTACCGCATGAAATGTTAAACTAATGTCATTCAATCAAAGTGGTATCGTCATAATGAATAAGGCACTACTAAGCAGGTGTAAACACAAATAATCAGTAATAAACGTATATAAGTGCCAGTAAGCAAGTCTGAGTGCGCTTGCGCGGGTGTAAGCAGTGCCCAGCATAGGAAATCTATATAATTATGTAGATGTATGTGCATGTGTATGTACAGATATATAAAATATATATATATATATATATATATATATATATATATATATATATATATATATATATATATATATTACCTTCATTTCATCGGCAGTTCATTTCACCGACACTAAACTCAGCAGGCCCAATTCACTGACACTTCATTTCACTGACACTTCATTTCACCAACACTCATTTCGCCGAAAATTATATATGGCTTATTCCCCACTGTAGAGCGACCCTGGAGTTAGAATATATAGTAAGGGGGAGGGTGTGGGGGGCACAGCCCCCCCCCCACATACTGGGATTCTAGAATGGTTTGTTGGTAATAGTTATTCATTGTACTTGTAAGAATGCATCTGTATACTGTAAAACGTTTATGATATGTGGGGGGGGTTTCATCCCCCCCCAACAACCCCCATTGTGGGGGGCACAGCCCCCCACACCCCCCTTACTATATATTTTAACTCCAGGGTCGCTCTACAGTGGGGAATAGGCCATATATAATTTTCGACGAAATGAGTGTCGGTGAAATGAAGTGTCAGTGAATTGGGCCTGCTGACTTGGTTGTAGGTGAAATGAACTGTCGACGAAATGAAGGTGACCCATATATATATATATATATATATATATATATATATATATATATATATATATTTATATATCGATGAAGAATGAACATCGTAACAATAAAGCATACAAAAAGAATGAGAAGGGAATCAACAGCAACTCCAGTATTATTTAGTGCTGTCAGTGTATGTCATACCAAACTGGGCAGGGGTGAGCAAAGCACTTCTACTCACACCACAGGCAGGATACTACCAGTGGGAGTAACATTGCCTATCTGCTAAGTCTACTTTACAAACAATCACAGGGTAGTCCCTGGTGGGACTACCCAAGAATTGCTAGGATGGTTGGACCTCCGACCATTACACAAGCAAGGGCAGGTATGTTCAAGGACTAAATGGTGGAAGAGCCTGATAATACATGGGTTGGGACAACATACGTGTAGGGCCCCTAATGCTGGGGAGAGGGCAATGTGTGGAGGTGTGTCATGGCTGTGATAGAAACCGGAAAATGGATGATTTGCGTGTATGTCGAACACGGGTGGAGTGGAGGAACTATGGGTATGAAATTATGGATCCAGGTGTGTCAGGGTTGGATGGCCTGGTTCTAATTGGACCGCCTCATGGAGGTCAGCGAGTTCATTATGCATACATCTATATGTAGAAATACATTCCCTGTGACATATTCTTTCCTTTTGCAGACATAAATAACATGAAAGTGCCCCTACAAACCTCGACAGTAGATAGAATAATAGGTTGTGCATAAGAGGGAAGGGACAAAACTGCTAAAACGCAGACGTGTGTACAATGTCCAAAGTCAGTGCTGTTCTCAAAAAATCAAATGTGAGGACTTTCTCACACATGCAATCATTCCTGTGATCTGCCTGCTACGGCAACACCAATCACTAAACCGGTCCTATTTGTAAAATAATTTCACCGAACTCGTACATTATTAGCTCTCATGTGTAACGTATGCGTTACCACATAGTCATACCTATTAATTTATTGTAGTGTAATGTTAACGGGAGTAATGATGTAATGAAGTATAGAGTCTAATCTTGAAATAAAGACAAGTGTGTCCCAGGTGGGACAACCGAAAAATTGTGAATAGTGTCCTATTGGTCACTCATTTCACCAATGTTTGTGGACTAAAAGTTTGGGATGTCTGAGGATACGTGGAGTGAGTCAACCCATGGGATGGGTCTACAGGAGTAGGGAGTGGCCAATGTGTAGTGGTGTGGCTACACCATGTATCCAACTGGAGAATGGATGACTGCTGTGTTAGTATAGTGTTGGGGTGGGTGTTTGGGGAACTAGGAGTCATGAGTGATGGGTATAGGGGTATATATGCAAATGAAGCAGCACAGCAATAGTGTAGTGGTTAGAGCATCCACCTAATGAAAAGACATTTCCATTCCGAATCCCACTGCAGCACATACCATTTTCCATTGGTAGTCTGTATATGAACATATTTTGACATCTGTCTGCTGTATAACCTGCATAATAACAATTAAAAGTGAACAGGAGCGAAGTGTCAGTGTCATAATGAATAAGGCAGTAGTAAGCAGGTTTAAGCATAAATAAGCACCAGTAAGTGTGTTTAAGTGCGTTTGCTTGGGGGTATGCATTGCCTTACAGACATATAAATATATATATATATATAAATATATATATATATATATATATATATATATATATATATGTGTGTGTGTGTGTGTGTATGTGTGGTGTGTGTGTGTGTGTGTGTGTGTGTGTGTGTGTGTGTGTGTGTGTGTGTGTGTGTGTGTGTGTGTGTGTGTGTGTGTGTGTGTGTGTGTGTGTGTGTAGATATACACAGATATACAGCTATGATAATAAACAGCACATAAGAATGACATATGTTCGCAGGCTATGCCAATGGAAGTGAGGGGCCCAAGCAAGAAACATGTAACATGTAGCATGACCCCCCCCCCCCAAGCTGGACAGAGGAAACATACACACAAACCCACAAACAATGTAAATAGTCCACTGCTCCTCAGACCACAGGCAGGATACAACCGGGGGGTACACAGTGCACCCATGAAATCTAATCTTGGAACACAGACAGGAGCGTCCCTTGCGGGCCACCCCAAAAATTGACATATAACCAAAGGAAGGTGATACGTCGACCGTTTTGACCGGGGTGTGTACATACCCGGAATACACGGGTGGGAAAGCTTGATGGCCCATGAGTCGAGACAACATATGACATGAGTCCCGTGAAGTGGAGAGTGGGCAGCGTGTAGTGGTGTGTTCAGAACTGACCAGCACCCAGAGTAAGGATGGGTGTTGTAGAGGAGGTGCGGGTGGGGGAACTATGGGTAGCTAGTTATGGGTCTAGGTGTGCAGGTGTTGGCTGATGTGGGTCTATATGAACAGCCCCAGGGATGTAAGCAAAAGTGTTGATTGGGCAGAGGCATCACCCAATGAGCAGCCGCACCCGCTAGGAGTCACACTGCAGCAAAGTGTAATCTACATGGCAAGGAACAGAATAACCAGACGTAGATGTATATATATGTAGAGGTATGTGTGTGTATATCTACCCATAGCTACATGGAGATATACCTCTCCCTCTCTGTAGTACAAATGTATACATACAGAGACAGAATACATATACATACCCACATATAGATATATACATATGCAGACACCCATATACCCATATGTCATTATATATATATATATATATATATATATATATATATATATATATATATATATATATATATAGACAGCAATATATAAATATATACATGTATGCATACATATACAGATATATCTGTATATAGTAATGTGTGTATATATATATATATATATATATATATATATATATATATATATATATGTGTGTGTGTGTGTGTGTGTGTGTGTGTGTGTGTGTGTGTGTGTATGTGTAAATATACAGATGCATATAGCTAGGATATGATACAGCAGTTACGAATTACATATGTTCACAGGCCGTGCATATGGAAGTGAGGGGTCCAATCAACAAATGTGTAACAAGTAGCATCAACCCCCCCCCCCCCAGCTAGACCAGTGAAACATACAGACACACAATAAAAGTAAACACACCACTGCTTCCTAGACCACAGGCAGGATACTACCAGTGGGAGAGACCTGCCAGGTCTAATCTTGAAACAAAGACATCAATGTCCCTTGTGGGACACCCCAATAATTACTGATCATTGGAGTCAGTTCCTGTCATGAGTCATCAAACCAGGCTGTAGACGTACACGGACCAGTAGGTTGTGCAAGCCTGATAACCCATGGTTCGACACAACATACAACATGGGTCCTGAAACGCGGAGAGTGGGCAGTGTGTAGTGGTGTGGTTAGACTCCACCTGCACCCACAGTAAGGATGAGAGCTGCAGAGGAGGAGCAGGTGGGGGAACTATGGGTATGCAATTATGGGCCTAGTCATGCAGGTGTTGGCTGGCACTGTTGTATTAGGACCGCCCCGGGGATGTAAGTAATATTCCGAAATGGGCAGAGCTTATGCCCATACCTCTCAACCCCTAAGAGCAAATCCACTGGACAGGACATAAACCGTTGGGGGAACAAATAGGGACCATACCTCTCAATTGTCCCTGATTTTGACTCACATTTTCACTCTGTCCCTCTTAATCCCTCCTAAAACCAGTGATTTTGGGAGGAAAGGTGGTGAATTACACTTAATGAATAAAGGCAATAATTAAGAGTTATAAACATCATTTACTTCAGAAAATGTGTATTAATTCACATGCTCTGATTCTGTCAATGTTTCAAGTTAATAGCACTAATATTTTAAAAGTGTCCCTGATTGTCCCTGAGTTTTTCTTGACTTGTCCCTGATTCAGTTGAAATTTGTCCCCACTTGTTTGAGAGGTCTGATAGGGACAGAAAGCACATATTCCACTTACAACCTTAGAACGCTGATAGAATAATAGGTATGCATTAGCATGACTCGGCTGAAGAATGTGGGGTCCTAAACCCAATTATTTGTCTGTATTTAATGCTGTCAGTTCCCAGGTATTTGCCAGACAGGTGCAGATTGTAAGAGGAACACACCAATAGTATGAAGCAACTCTGGACAGGCCGCAGAACCCGTACACTCGATCGGTATGCTTACGTCTAATGGGCAGCCATTCCCGATATGGGTCCCACCGCAGCACAGTCCAGTTTAAATGGCTAAGTATGGTATGACCATATGTGTCGTTGCATAACCCACTACACAACACCTATGAACACATGGTCGCAACACCCCTTTGTAGGCATGTAAGCTGATGTAATAGGCATCAGAAGGTATTATCGTAGCCCTCACTCCCACCCAGGGGTGTGAGTGTCAGATGCAAACACCAAATGCAGTGCATTTGCAAGTGCAGGAGCAAGCGGGTGTAAGCCTGTTTGGGCACCGGTATGCAATTATCACACTGGTGAACCAATGTAAAGGCTAAATGAGTGTAAGAAACTGTAACCGGAAGTTAGCATTGCTTAGCTCCATGCAAACCCGCACACACCCACTCACAACTGCTTTAAAGTGCCTTAATCACTCTATACCGAGCAGCATGTGTTCTGCCCAGCAACAAACTAACCTGCCTCTGCAAGGCTAGAATTCAAGACCCTGTACATCACAGTCATAGTAGTAAACCACTATGCCATGATAGCAATACATATAAAGGAGGTATCACCAAACTAATCCTCACAACAGGGAAATCAAATCAAATATGTGAACTGAATCTATATACAGTGTAATGTACTATAACCTGCCACAGACCATAAATATGTGAATTGGAGTACTGCAGTAAACACAGAGTTGAGGTGTCTGTGTAATAAAGATATGAAGTTCCCAGGACCCCATACAGTGTATGTACACATGAATGACAGATACCAGACACATATATAACCTGCAATGAATAAGACATAGGTTCATAGGTTCATAGGTTCATAGGTTCATACTAGGCTATCTGCCCAAGGGCATTTATAAGCCTAGCCCATAGTTATGTGGCTTTCGCCACCCCTTTAGTTTGAATAAAAACTATGCCTATCATTTTGCTGTGCCTCTGTCAAGCAGTGACGCTGAAGTAATCCCTGGGGTATATCTGCAATCTCCCATCCATTGGTCAAGATTCCTCTTGAACAAGACCAGAGAGGTGCTCTGCCTCACATGTACCGGGATTTTGTTCCACAGCATAGGGAGTCTCTGGGTGATGAATCTGTCCCTCCAGCACGTTCTATTTATAACCGTGTCAAGGTTTAAGTCTCCGCCCTTGTGGTTCTGAGGGATCTAGATTTTTGAGGTGAAGCATATTCATCAAATCTGGGTTTGACATGGCCTTATATGTCAGGCACAGGTCACCTCTGAGCAAGCGGTATGAGACTGAATAGAGCTGGAGTTCTTTCAGTCGGGCAGCATAAGACATATTTTGAGACCCTTTATCCTTTTGGTGAGGAACTTTTGGGGCCTTTCAAGCTGCAGCAGGTGTCTGGTCAGATACATTCGAGCGGGCATTGTACTCAATCATAGGTCTAATAAGTGATGAGTACAGGGGACGATGACCTCCCTTGATCTAGATGTGATTCCCTTCATGATCAGGTGGGTGATATAGAAGGTTTTCCTAACTACTTTAGCTACATGAGTGTCAAGCGAAGGCTACTGTCAACCTGGGTCCCCAGATCTCTGATGACTTTTCTGTGCTCAGTGGATTGCCACCTATATGGTAGCTAGAGGTAGCCTTGTTTTTCCCAAAGGGTATGACTATGCATTTTGTGGCGTTTAACTTCAGGCCATGGCTCTGGCACCAGTTATCCATTTCTGTGAGGCCCTTCTGGAGGATATCTGTGTCAGATGTGTTTTCGACTATGGCGCCCAGTTTGCAGTCATCTGCAAACTTTGTCAGCCATAACCCTCCTGTGTTTGCTTGTACTTCAGAAAAGTAGATGCCGAACAAGAGTGGACCCAGGACTGAGCCCTGTGGGACACCACTTGTGACAGGCTTTGAGTCTGACATGGCTCCAGCAACTCTGACCCTGTGGGTTCTGTCACTTAGCCAGTTTGCAACCCATCTTGTGATGTATGGGTTTACATTCAAGCTGATGAGTTTTTCGATGATACCTGAGTGGGGTATTGTGTGAAGGCCTTTGCCAGGTCGAGGTAGGCTGTATGGACTGCCTTTCCCTCATCAATGGCCTTGGTGACTGTCTCGAAAAAGTCAACCAAGTTTAAGAGGCAGGATCTGCCTTTGACAAAGCCAAACTGAGTTGGATCCAAAGTCTGCAAGTTCCCTATGTCTTTATTTATGAGTTCCATTATGATCCTCTCCATGGCTTTGCAGATAAGGCTTGTCAAGCTAATGGGCGGTAATTTCCAGGGTCTGTGGAGGCACCGCCTTATGAAGTGGGACCACAGTCGCCGCGCCACTCCTTGGGTACGTATCCTGAGGTGAGGCTAAGATTAAACAGCTGTCCTAACTGTGGGTTTAGTTCCTCATTGAGTTCATGAAGCACACAGCCGGGGACACCATCCGGTCCCATGGATGCTGTGTTTTTGCCTTAGTGAGGGCAGTTCTCACCTGGGCGTTGGAGATGTTTGGGGGCTACAATCCTCTGGAATAGATATCTCTCCTTTTGGGGGGACAAGTTTGCACTGAACCTGTCAGCCAGTATGTTGGCAATGTGTGTAGGTTCAGTAATTTTCACATCATTTTGAACTAATTCTGAGCATATCTGGGAGTTTCCTCCTAGGTTTCTAACATAGCTAAAGAAGGCCTTATGATTCTCTTTAGAGTCCTTGGCGATTTTCTCTCAAAATTTGCCTTGGATGATTTTATGAGAGCTCTTAGTTTTTACTTATAATGATCAAAGGTGTCTTACCTTTCAAGGATTTTGCTCTATCTTGTAGTAGCTTCCTCCTTTTGTTGTAGAGCTTGTTTATGGCTGGGGTCCACCAGACTGGACGCTTGCCTTTGGTACAGAGAGTCTTAGTTTTGTTTGGGATTGCCTGATCCATGCAGTCCTGTAGGTGCTGGTAGAAGGCATTTGTAAGTGATTCAGCGGTTTGAGTAATGTTTACCACTGGCTCAGGGGCCTTAAAGGAGACCACACTAGTTTTTAGAAGTGTGAAATCGGCTTTTGAGAAGTTTTTCACTGTGGTCTTTTTGTTTCAGGTGGGCGGGATGAGGACCTCCAGCGAGATTAGTTTATGATCTGATCTCACCAGTGAGGGGTATACTTCGGTGTTGAACATTTTGATCCCATGTTCGTGATGATGAGATCAAGTATGTTTTCTCCTCTTGTGGGGATGGTGACTAGTTGTTCCATGGCATTTGAGTTTATGAACTCCAGGAATCTTTGGGTTAGAGTGTTCGGGCTTGAGTAGTGTTCCCAGTCTATATTAGGGTAGTTAAAGTCACCTAGTATGATGGTGTTTGGAGATACATTTATCCCTCCAATGTTTTCAGGAAGGCCATGTGAGGTTCCTGAGTTTGAGAGGGTGGCCTGTAACATGCTACAAATTGCAGAGCAGTCTTGCCTATGGTTAATTGCACCTGGATGGTCTCCGATGCATCATGCGTTGCCACCAACCTTGAGGTGTGGGTGTCCTTTATGAATATGGACACCCCCTCCTTTCTTGGTGTTGTCCGGATTTTGGGGCGAGCATGATATGAGGTGAAACCTGTTAGTGCTGGGGTGCTCTCAGGAGCCTTGAACCAGGTTTCTGTCACAGCACAGACATCGATGTTCTCCATATTGAGAAGGGCCTCGAGTGCGTGCATCTTGAGATTGAGACTTCTGGCATTGAGCAGCATTACCCTTAGTTTTTTTCCTTTTGGTGTTCTAGGGTGGTAGGTTTAGAATTTGAGCCTTGCCTAAAAAGGCACTATGGGGTGGCAAGAGCCTTTGCCAATATCCGGAAGCCCAGGGTGACAGGTGCAAGCCGTCCCTTGAAGCAGCGTGGCTTGTCCAGCATGTCATCCCAGGCAGACAGACATTGGATCCCCTTTGAATGACACCAGAATTTAAGCCAATTATTAAAGCTGATCATCTTATCACTGTATTGTGGCATCATTCTAGGTGAAGGTAGGATACTGCTCAAGGTCAGGGTCATACCTGCCTGGGCTACATAATCAGAGAGCTCCTCGATGTCCCTTTTCATGTAGTCCAAGGAGGTACGTCTCAGGTCGTTGACACCAGCGTGGACAATGACTGAGTCGTACTTGTACCTGCTGTTGAGAGACCTGAGTGCTTGCGTTATGTGGCGGATTCTAGCGCCTGACAGGCAGCTTACTGTGACCTTCTCTTTACTCAGTCTGGTGGCGGACGCCAGTGTGTCTGACTATGGAATCACCAATGACAAGTGTGTCTGGCATTTTGTTTGGCCTTAAGGGCTGTGACTGTTTGACACTCTGACTGTGTGGTCTATGTGTTGCATGTGTTGGGTCGTGAGGTGGTAGTTGTTTGGGTGTCTGCTTTGGTGGCCTCTGCTGTTTTGGTAAATTTTTGATCAGAGCCTCGAGTATGTCTTTGTGTGAGTATGTGTATGATTTGAAGTTGTGATGGTACCATGTGTGACTGGGTATGTATTGTGTGTGGTTACCTTCTCCTCCTGTCTGGTCTTGCCAGTCCTATGTTGAGAGAGCTCAGCCTCCAGTTTGGCCGTATAGTTGCATCTCTCGCATGTATTTGTGTTTTGTGGGAGAAGGAGAGGATTGTCTGTGTACATGAGGCAGTTGTAACATTGCCTCAATATTCCCAGGTTCACCAGTTGAGCTGGAGAGGACACTAGCAACTGATCCTCGACATACTAGAAGTAGTAGATAAAGAGACTTTCAAAGAACTCCGGGGGAAGTGGGTTTTAGGCTGGTGGGGTACTATCTATAATAAGAGTGCTTTATCAAGGTGCAAGTCCTGTAGGAGTAAGTGCTAGGCTTTACAGATAGAGAATAGTCTACTTGGGAATCAAGTAGAGATTAACTTTTCAGTTATAGGATATGCTGGTTAGATCAGCAGTACAGCTCGAGGAAGGTAGTTTTAAGGAAAATTGGAAGAGTGGAATTTAGATGGCCCAAATAGTTTAACCTTGTTTAACCGCTGCTCTTGTGTGCAACAGTGGTAACTCCGCTAAATCGCTTACACGTTTAGCGTGTTTTATAGCAGGGGCTGAAGGAGCTAGGAATTGCCCCATAACGACCAATGGACTACTACTTTCTGGCTGAAACTTCACCAAATCAGACAAAAGGCAGCTCAGTGCTTCCCACTCCCACTGGTAAGCAAAGAAACTTCCCTCCTTCCTAATAAGGCAATGGATCAGTAACAGGAACTAAAATCAAAGCCCAGGGATCAGCAACTCTGAAACTGGACTACTCTAGTTCAGTAAGGCGGGAAAACAAGAGATTTTTTTTGTTTTATTACAGAGACAAGGAAAAAAACAGACAGTAATTGCTGTAAATCGGCTAGCGCACTTTAGTGTGTAGCCTACAGAAACAATTTGCAACAATTAGTAACTTAAAGTGCAATAAACAGTGTAAAATGCAGAAATCACTTAAAGTAGCAATAAAACAGGCGAAATGCAGTTGCTAGCTTAAATAACAGTGGGAAAGCCACAAAAAATACTTATATCTGGTAGAAAGTCAATGTCTTCGTTTTCTGATAACTTTAAAACCTGTGTTGGTTACATCTCTGGTAATCATTTTAAGTCAGAAAACTTTGTTGACAAAAGGCAAATAAAATGCTAGATAACCAATAAGCAATGCTAACAGCAGCACAGCCCAACTAAGTAATTGTAACCAATGTGTAGAGAAGCCAATACAATATGCCCACAGGTACACCTCTTTAAGCAGTGCCAACCTGAAGTGAGCAGGTGTGCCCATAGCTTAGCCTTTTCTAAACCGGCCAATTATGGAAAAGTGTGGGAATCCAGCCCTACTTAAACCGAAGAGGTGCAAATACGGCTGATAACTGGTTGTAGCATCCCCCTGCAGGCAGAATGGCTGGAGTGGGAGAAGGCACTCACTTTAGAGCGCAGCGCTGGGGCATCCAGGAGTCCAAATTCATGGTATGGCTCCTGGTAAAGCACCATGACAGGAGACTACTGCAGCGCCAGTACCAGGGCTGACAGTATAAAACGGAGGCCTGGGACAGTCTCGCCCATGACCTTACTAGTGCCACAGGTATCCCCCAGACTGGTGAGCAGGTCAGGCACCATTATGCAAACCTGAAGCAGTGGAGGGGGGATGTCCTGAAACAGAAGATCCAGGAAGCAAGACAGACGCAGAATGCCCCAGAAGTGAGTAAGTACTCCTTCCACTACGTAGTTAATAATAGCCTCGCTTGTGTATACTATGGATAGGTATGGCTAAATATCACTGTACTTCTCTGACAGCTGCAGATGAGCATGCTGCGAACCAGCAAGCCTATGATGCTAGGCTGCAAAGGATGCGTCGCGAGGCAGGTTAGTAAATAGCCTGCATGTATTGTCATAACAAATAAATGTAAGAGCCTCAGAAAGTTTTGTACCAGTATACAGAATTGTGATGCTGTGAATAAAGGTATAACCCCTGCATTGCTTCTGTTTACTCTGCAGTCATATGTTGTTGTACTGTTACAGTTATTAAACAGTACTGTTGTACTAAGCAGTGTTATCCACACTGTAGTATGCAGATAAAAATGTGTATGAAGTGCTGTATAACAATGTCGGAATTGCAAACAGGTCAGTCATTTTAGACTAAATACATTGGAAAGCCTCACAACAATTGCCTGATAGCAGAGTGTACAGTGATCTAAACTTTAATGCTTTTGTCACACACAGCAGGGCTTTAGATCCCAGGAGCACCAGTGAGTTGTATGCATAATCATTCTACACAACTACACACAGTTTGTTAGAATGTTCAGTGAGAAAGCCATATGCATATATGCACTTAACAACTGTACAGATTATGCTAGAATGCTCAAAGAGAAAGTGGTATGCATATTCATAACCCCTCAACTGTTCCAGTCTGCCCAGTATGTCCTGATAAATGGTCCACATCACCTGCCTTTTGCCCTGTTCCCCTGACAAATTAGTGTGATGATCCAAGAAATGTAGGCAGCTGTAAATGACATATAACTGATAGTCAGACTTGTGCATAGTCAGAGAATGTACATGCAAACATACCTGTCATCCCAGCATCTCACCCAAAGTGTATCACAGCAGTCAGCAGTCTCAACACATATTGCATTAACACCTGCATCTTGTCAAGCCTGTATGTAAGACACAGGTCCCATACATACTAATCTACAAACATAAAAATCGATATTATCTCCAAACGAATGAAAGAAACAGATGCCACGGCCGGACTGCAGAGAAACGTTTTAAAATACTTTAATTGAACATTTTAAACGCTTAAAAATAAAAATAACGTTTTTCGTCCTGTTTGAATACAGGACTTCTTCAGAAAACTCACACAATTGAAAATTTCAAAGTGTAGTATTTATACATTCTTTCTAAAAAGCGCGCAAAATTTTTTATTGCTTATCTTCTTAAAGAGATATATACATGCTAACAAAAAAGAGAGACTGGACAACTTCATTTTACGTTAACAGCTTTACAAATCCCTATATATATATAGTCTAGATAGGGAAAATATTGCAACATAACCAACATTCCAAATACCTATGATTTAATATTTCAATATTTTGATCTTTTGATGGTATATATATACACAAAGAATTGAATATTTAGGTGAAAGTAGAAATATATAGATTTATATGTGTTATTTGTGTTAAAAAATGTAATACATGTGTAAAAAAATATATATATGTTACATGCACACATATATATATATATACACATATACACACACACACACACACACACACACACACACACACACACACACACACCTCAACCTCACCTCATGCAAAATATGAAATATGAAATATAAAATATAAAATATATATATATAAATAAATAAATAAAATATGTGAAAAATAAGCTATAACGTAATTATAAATGTATATTATGTGATCTTTGTAATATACAAGATATGTATATTTTATGGAATATGAAATGTAAACTATAATGTAATTAAATTATAAATATTATATAATGATCGTGATATACGATAAAAATACGCTGATTATGCCTTTATATATTTGTATGTGCACGATCTTATACTTGCATTTCAATAAACCTTTTAAATACTTAAACATTCTCAATTGACATTTCATTAAATATCTAACATTCAATGTTAAATAATACATTTAATAAAAACTATATATATATGTTAATAAATTAAATAAAATGCATACATTTAATATTAATATTAATATTCATAATTTGATAAATTGATAATTCCATACATTCAATATTTATATAAAATGTTTATATAAAATATTTTGTTATTTTTAAAAAAACACTTTTTGTGTTATGATCTATCTTTCCAAACTTTTCAACCTCAACAGACACATTATTGAGCATTTATCATTTAAGCCTGGGTTTACAAAGGCATTTAAACTGAGTTGCCAAATCAATTCCATTTTCTCTAATAATAAGGTTAATGGTCCTCCTCTATCATCTTGTTGGATTTGCTGAATTATTTTAAATTTAAATTTATGTTGTGGATGCATTATGATGTGCATTGCCAAAGCATTGTCCTCTCTTTTATGTGTTATACTTCTTAGGTGTTCAGATATTCTGTCCCTTAATCTTCTATCTGTTTTACCTATATAAAAAGAGGGACATGCTTAGCACTTTGCAACATAAACTACTCCTCTAGTATTGCAATTGAAACTGCCCTTTAACCAAATCGTGAAAGAATTGATGACTATGTTACTACCTTCATCTATTATATAACAATAGCGACAGCAACCACATTGTTTCATACCTATATTTCTATTGATGCATTTTCTTTTTCTTTGAAATATTTCTTTATAACTAATACCTTTTCTCCAAATCACCTTTGGTATGAAATTGAAAATGGTACTTAAATCCATTTCATCTTTTAATAAGGACCAATTTTTAAAAATAATTTCTTTTATACCCAAATAATTGGATGAAAAACTCATAATACAGGCTGAGTTGAATTCAGTTTGAAAGGGTGCATTTGCAACCTGATCAGCATCCAACTCACTTATCTCAGCCTCTTTATTGATGGAATCTGCCTTGATATTAAGTATTGGTTCATAAATGCCATTCTTTCTTTTCAATGTTACTTCTTGGATTAAATCGTCTATCAGTTGGATAGGGTAAGCTCTACTAAGAAACATTTCCTTTAAAACCATGCATTCTTTTTGAAAATTCTCATCAAAGGATATCATTCTTGCAGCCCTTACTAACTGGCCTTTTAGAACCGAACGTTTTTGGTGTAAGGGGTGGGCACTAGAAAAATGTAAAAATTTATTTGAATATGTTGGCTTCCTATATAATACAGCTTCATAACGCCTATCAACATTATTTTTTGATACCTCAACATCCAGAAAAACCATGACATTATCATTGGACAAATGGGACAATTCTAAAAATTGAGTTGTGTTATTCATCATATAAACCAATTCTGTTGCTTCACTTGACGACCCTTCTATGATCATAAAAATGTCATCAATAAATCTACCATAAAATTTTACAACGTCTTTGAACAATCTATTTATAAAAATATATGTGGTCTCCCAATGTGCCAACACCATGTTGGCATAACTAGAGCCACATGGTGAGCCCATTGCCACTCCTTTTCTCTGTTTATAGTATTGTTTGTTGAATAGTATGAAATTGTCAGACAAAATTATATCCAACATCTCCTGAACCAGGGTTATCTCTGCCTGTGGTGCATTCAGTTTACCCATTCTAGAGACTACCCATTCAATGCCTGTTTGTTGGGGGATACAAGTATATAAATCCTTTATGTCCATTGTTATAAAATTATACTGTTGTGAATAAGAGAAATTGTTCAAACTGGCTAAAAAGGCCCAAGAATCCTTTAAAATCCATGGTTCTTGTATTACATATTTCTTCAGAATTGAGTCTACAAATTTTGCACATGCATAAGTTGACGAATTTCTGCCATCGACTATAGGTCTAAATGGTGGATTATAAAGACTCTTATGTATCTTAGGTACTACAAATATGTATGGTGTTCGGGGGGCCAAAATTGTTAGATAATTAAAAGTGTGCAAGTCTATTCTTGCCTCTATGAACAATTCATTGAGGAAATCTTTTATGAACTGGTTAGCTTTATTGTATTCATTAAGCGATGCGTTTACATACGCATCGCTTTCCAATATGTTCATGATGCGACTTTCATAATCCGGTAATATTTTCCCTATCTAGAATATATATATATATAGGGATTTGTAAAGCTGTTAACGTAAAATGAAGTTGTCCACTCTCTTTTTTGTTAGCATGTATATATCTCTTTAAGAAGATAAGCAATAAAAAAATTTGCGTGCTTTTTAGAAAGAATGTATAAATACTACACTTTGAAATTTTCAGTTGTGTGAGTTTTCTGAAGAAGTCCTGTATTCAAACAGGACGAAAAACGTTATTTTTATTTTTAAGCGTTTAAAATGTTCAATTAAAGTATTTTAAAATGTTTCTCTGCAGTCCGGCCGTGGCATCGTAATCTACAAACATACCATTGTACAATATAATGCCATTGGGTAGTGTAATAATACATGTAAGGGAACAGACCACTGCAGTGACTATGAATGTTGTGAAAACTACAAGGATTTATTAGTTGTTAATTGAACTCTCTCTCTCTCTCTCACCCCTACCATATGTGCAAAAATAACCGATTTACACAACTCATTTGGTATGTCTACACTCCTAACCTTTGTTGGGACATATGTCCTATAGGTTTATAAATATTCACATCTGTTTCTATGCATGTGCCATGTTAAAATACTCCCATATTGGTATCCTGTTGCCATCAATGAAACCTGCATGTTGTTGTAATGGCCACTGTTTACCCATATATGCATGTGTTCTGCCTGCTCTGCAACTATGTTATATCTGGTGCCCTGGGTAATGGGAATACCTATGCATGCTGTTATAACTAATAGTGAATGCTGTTGACTATTACTAACCCATATCTGCCTTAAACATACTACAACATAGTTCGTATGGGAAGGCCGGTCCCAGCGGACCCATCTGTCCCACCTCAGCTGGCCATAGCACCGGGAACCAGCACATCTGGGGCCCAGCCTGGGACCTCCTCATCCATTGGTCCTGCACCACCTTTGGGTGGAACCGCCGCAGGGGATGGGGCTCAGCCCTTAGCTGGGAGCGGGAGTGGACAGGAACCTGTCACCTGTGGTACAGTCTGGGCAGTGGTGCGTAGGGAGCTCAACAGGGAAATTTGAGACTGCCTATGCCAGCTTGAGGGCCGAGTGATGCAACTAGAGGGTGAGCCTGCCCCTCCTACACAGCTCCCAGCACAGCCACCTTCTGGGCTGTGAAGGTGCAGTGGTGACTCCCCATGGGTGGGGACCTCAGTCCCACTGTATCCATTTGTGGGTTCATGGGCTTGCAACTTCAAAACACCCCTCCCCATCCAAGGTGTTTCCCCCCACATGTGTCATATACTGCCCCTGTATGGGTCTTGTTTGTCTTGTCTGTCATCCTACCCAACCTATCCTCCCTGATCATATCTACTCTCCTTCCTCAACATCCCACTCTCACCTAAAATAAAAGAAAAAAATGGCAATCTATTCCCGCAAAAAAAGCATGCCTCATACATACCTGTCCATTTCGCACACATGTCCACTGAACACATGTAAATATTTCTAATTGGCATCACAACATACTATTGTTGTCCTCGCCCCTCTCTCAGGGTTGTGATTGTCCAAATGTACCGCCGAATTTATTGCATATGCACAGCCGTTGCTGTAGAAGAAAAGAACAGCTTTGGGCCTTCCCTACACCCTTCCTGCACATCCCTAGCTACCTTGCCTACTGTCTTTCGCTCTTTATGCCCCTTTTTCACCACTTTCCTATCACCCATTTTTTTCTTTTGTTTTAAAGAAATTAGTGCGGGGGTAAGAGGGAGTAAGCACTTTTAGGAAGCAGTAAGCAGGTTACAGCCTGTTTGCATGAGGGTAAGCAATGCCTACAAAGGGTAAGCAATCAAGAAGGTAACTGAGTGTAAGGAACTGTAACCAAAAGTAACCACTGCTTACCGTCATGCAAACCTGAGCACACCCACTCACAACTGCTTAAAAGTGCCTTAATAACTCCATATCCAATGGCCCTTGTTCTGCCCAGCAACAAAATGAACAGCCTCTGCAAGGCTCGAAACCAGGCCCCTGCACACCACAGCCAATGTGATTTACCACTAAGCCATGGCAGATATACAGACATTGGATGTTATCACAAACATATCATCCAGCACAGTCATTCAACAATATAGGAAATCTATTCCATCATGTAGATGTATGTGTGTGTGTTTATGTCCAGATATAGATACATACATAGATATAGATATATATAGATATATCAAGAGCATACCATGTGACAACAAAGCATTAAAAAAGAAAGAAAAGGGAAACACCAGCAACTCCTGCATTATGTAGTGGTGTTGTCTTATGTAATATCAAGACTCCCTCAGACAGACATGTGTCATTAATACACGCAAACATTTGTACATTGCCCAAATACATTACTTTGTGCATTTTATTTACATTAACAAAACAGTTCCTGTCCAATCATTATGTGAGAACAGTACTCTTGCAAGGTGCTGTGTGTGACATCATCATCATTAAAAACTTAAATGGGGTAACCATAGAGGGACTGGTAGTGTCGTGTGTACAATGGGGTCATCTGCATCACGGGTACCTGGAACCTTTAGGAGTCATGTGCATACCAGGATCGTGTGCCTGAGAGAGGGATGAGAACAACAGTAGTATGTTGTGATGCAAATGAAAAAGGTTACATGTGTCCAGTGGACACATGTGTGAAATGGACAGCTATGTATGTGGCAAAAGTTGTTCTAGGAACAGATTGGCCTTTTGTTTCCATTTTCGTAAGGTGAGAGTGGGATGTTGGGGAGGGAGAGTAGGTATGCTCATGGAAGATAGGTTGGGTAGGACGACAGACAAGACAGCATACAGGGGTGGTATATGACACGTGGGGGGATACACCTTGAACGGGGAGGGGTGTTTGGAAGTCACAAGCCCATGAGCCCCCAATGGAAACAGTGGGGCAGAGGTCCCCACCCATGGCCAGCCACCACTGCACCTTCACAGCCGCAAAGGTGGCTGTGCTGGGGACTGTCTAGGAGGGGCATGCTCAACCTCTAAATGTGACACTCTGCCCTCGAGCTGGCCTATCTGGCCTCAAAACCCCTTATTGAGCCCCCTACGCACCACATCCTGGACTGTACAATGGCTTACAAGTTCCTGTCTGGTCCTGCTCCCAGGGGGGACAAGCCCCATCCTCAGTGGCGGTTCCACCAGAAGGTGGTGCAGAGCCAACAGAGGTGGAGGTCCAAGGCTGGGCCCCAGACGTGCTGGTGCCCGGTGCCATGGCCAGCTGAAGTGGGACAGGTGGTTCCACTGGGACATCCAATCCCATACAGCCTGTTGTGTTGCAGTTTGAAAACAGATATGGCTCGGTAATAGTCAACAGCATTCAGGATTACTTATAACAGCATGCATATATATGACCATCAACCCAACACAACAGATGTAATACATTTGCAGAGGGAGCACAACACATGCATATATACTGCACGACATCTGTACAAAGCGTAGATGACTTGTGACTGCAGCTATGAACAGTGGCCCATTATTGGCATGTCACTGTAATAACCTCAGACAGTGACTGTTATACCACTGTTTCATGTGATGTATGTCCAATCAGGGATGCAATGGCATTAACTCTCATCACTGTCACCATGTACTGACTGCAATCCTCATACTATGCTTCTGCAGCTCACAGATGTGTGTGTTCTGTGAGTAACACAAGAAACAAATGGTTCCACACACTGACCAGTCCACAGATGACCCTACAGATGGGGGTTTCCTCACAAACAGAGCACTGTCTTGTCAGTTATTAAACCATGCAGACTAGCCATTACCACACACAATCTGTTAAACTGGCAGTAGTCTCAATGAAGCATAGCTACACTTACATGGTGCAGTCATGTCTGCACATCACCCTCCTGTCTTTAGGCTATTTTCCACTGTGTATGTTGTTTGAGGAATATCCAGATATCATCTGTGATACTGTTTACCAAACACCAGATCCAGGTTCCACTCACAGTGATTGTCATGGGCAAACACCGACATGATGTTCCTATATATTATACAGTGTTTCCATACAATTGGCCATGGGAATGTCATCACAGCTGTTCCACATGCAATCAGCTAGAGGAGGACTGCAATAGGTGCAGAGGCCATCACCTGATCATGACCATCACTTACAAAGCACAAGCTGCTGCTGAGCAGGTGTACATCTTCACATCCACCCAGAGAGTGTGTGGGAGGGACAGACAGAGGCAAAGTACATCAGAGAAGGGCTGGGAGACTAAAACCTAAGCATTGTCTGTCATACACCTGCCAGTACAGGGGTTCAAACCCCTGACTGACTAGCCATTATTATTACAAGTGCATGCAGTTACTCCATGTGCCACATAGCTGACATGTTGGTGTGCTGTAAAAACATATATGTGTGCTGGTGAGCGACATCTGCAACAGAGATATAGTAGACATACATTAGGTGTAGCACACATGACTGTCCACATGAACAGATGTCATTGTCAACAGAACCACACTCTCTAAGGGACTCAGACACATTGGCACACTTTGGCAGGCTCACATATACACTTCCTAACTACTTAGTTTGCCACACTACAGTAATGCACAGGTATTGCATGCACTACAGGGGATATCCTGAAGTTCTATGGGCTAGGGCATGTGAACGTGTCTGACATCAGTCAGTATGCCAATGGGAGTTATACTGGGTGTGACTGTGGTTGGGAACATCATACCCCACACGCAGACACAAGGTGCCAGTACTGACATGCATCTGTGCATTGCTTCATGGGTGTGTAGTGGTTGGCTGTGCCAGATGGCTGTACAAGGCTGGGTGAGGGGTAATCCTTGGCATCAGGCCACCTGACAGTGGTCTGCAGTGTGGTTCAGAGGTGTAGTGCCTGCAATGCCACACACAGATGGGTATTGTATGAACTGTCCTGTCATCCTGGTTACCATTGTGTGTGGCCCTTGCTTTGCAAAGCATGCCATGTCTGTGTCTGATAGTCCTTGACATGGACATTGCCTGGGATGTGCACATCCCACAATAATGTACAGTGACATGTTTAAGTGTACTTGGTTTGCCTGGCACATGTTGTGTACACTGACTGTTATCACCAGATGTGCCAGTACTGGCCTGTGCCAATACTGGCCTGGTGTGGCAGGACCTGCTAATAGACAGCAGGTTGACCCTGCACCTGCATTGATAGCACGATACAGGTATTCCCTGATGTCAGTGGCATCTGTCTATACAGGGCATGTGTGTAAGGCATTGTATGTCCTTTGTGGATCACATTTGATGGCACCACATATGTTGCAGGCGTCCAGTGGGGAACATAGTGAAGGTGCATTATTCTCAATTATGTGCCTATTGTACTGTTGGACAGGGTGCCATGCCCTCTGCGGCCCACTGCAATCCCACCATGCCTACTATCTGTCAACAATGTGCAGGTTACTAGCAACATAGCAGGATATTCTGGGCAAGTGTGTTTGTGTATGACACATGGGTTCAGACCGTATTCTGGGTAATAGTAGGGTTGCTTACTTTGTTCACCAGGCCTTTTGCCAGATTTAGGGGTATGGCTTGCCAACCCAGTCTCTTGGCTGATTGAAATCTGTAAACCTCGTGAGGTGGACATTGTGACATATAATATGGCCACCATATAGGAAAACTACAAAACCCGCTCCTCAACATGTCCAGTGGTTAGACACTCACAGCCACCTCCACACAGGCTCTGACTGTCAAACACACACAAACACACACACACACACCCACACACACACACACCTGTCATGTCTTGGAATAGAACTCCTACCTAACTAGTTTATCACACTACAGCATTACACAGTTACAGCATGGGCTACGTAGATTACTGGGCTACTCAATCCCCAACAGTGTATTTCACAAGGAATGACATCAGCAGGTTTACCAAAGTAGGGCATTTCAGATTTCCTGCAAGTGAGTAGCCCAAAATGCATTGCTCACAAAACAGACAGTGAGACACACACAACTGACATGTGTGGGTATAAAACCCATGATTAAGATCTATATCACACTAATGCATGGAGATGTTAGAGGACGCACCACAAGAAGTACTAGGGAACTCATTTCCCAGAGTTTTATTTTACAAGGTATGACATCAGCAAGAGTACCAAAGCAGGGCATTGTAAATGTCCTGCAAGTGAGTAGGGTATAATGCATTGCTCCCTACACAGGCATTGAAGCACACAGAAAACATACATAACTGCCATGATTGTGGATGGATCCCTACCACAGTTCTAAATTACACTCCAGTGGTACACAGTTACAGGACAAGCTAGAGAGATTACTGGGTTACAGCAGTCCCAGAGGTGTATTTCTAGGTGGGTGACATCAGCAGGATTGCCAAAGAAGGGCATTTCAAGTGTACTGCGAGTTGTACATGTCTTGTACCTGTGTGTACCTGCTGCTTACTATAATAAAAACACATTCACACACGCTTACAACTGCCTTATTCAGTCCTAAATGACATTATCAACAAGCCTTGCAGGTCTTGAACCCTGGACCATGCACACAGAGGTCACTGGACCTACCATTAAGCCATCTGGGTTGTATACATGCTTCATGGTTTTTATAATACACAGCTTACTACAGGTATTCCACACTACTGAAAACAAATGGGACAGTCACTTTGTGTACATATGTACAATACCCTTGAATGTACTATACTCTGTGAAACAACATAGACAAGTCTACTTCTGTACAACTGTCATAACTAAATACATATATGCACCTATGGGATGTGTATACACACACACACACACACACACATATATATATATATATATATATATATATATATATATACGCATATACACAGACACAGCTATAGCTCTCTCTCTCTCTATATATACATATATATACACATGTCTGAACACCCTTTGTGACACAGAAGGGTTCCAAAGGAACTGACATGTACACAAAACAGAGGCATCTCTTGTTTTATAACATTTAAATCTTAATCAGTTCACCAGAGAAGGGATGGTCATTGTGTATGTGGAGTTTGAGGTAGGGAATGATGGCTAAGGAAATATACCCCAAGGATTGTGGAGTTTGGGTGGGGGAATGATGGGTATGGACATACACCCTTGCAACCACTTCAGTGTCACTGCTAGACAGTGGCACAGGAAAATAACATACCCAACTGTAGTCATTCTTGACTGTCTATTCTTTTCTATTCCTAACTATGTAATAATTTGTAGACTCCACTCACCACAGATGACTACCATGGTGTGCAGCATGTTAAAAGACATAACACATGTGTATGCCTGGCAACAGGGTAGTCACACACACACACACACAAACACACACACACACTTGCCAGTATTGTGCATACACGTCTTGCCTATGTAAAGGTAACTAGTAGAGTGGTATGCAGTTGGGGTATGTGCCACAGAACCCATACAATGACACTTACTCTGATTCAGCTTCTGAGCTGGGTGACATCACAGGACTGATTACTTGCAGTGGGGTGGGGGGAAAGGGTGGTTTAGCAGATGACAAGGATAAAGGTCAGTGCAAAAGGTAGTTTCTCTTTGGAAAGCAGCAAAACCCACTATCATGACAGGATGCAGACACAAATACACACACACAACCACACTCAGCCATTTGCTGACACACATACTCAGGTATTTGCTGACACACACACACACACACACACACACACACACACACACACACACACACACACATACATACTTGCCAGTGGTGGGATCAGAACTCCTGCCTGTCTACAGATCACTATTACAGTACTACGCAGTTATGAGATGCACCACAAAGATTACACATTTCAAGGTAGTCAGAATGCCCTTCTAAGATTGAGGACAACAACAGGGATACTGACAGTTAAGATGTACATAGCTGTAAACCTGTGTGTTTAAAGTAGGAGTCCATTACAACTTGTATGCACAAACAAGACACATAATCTGCAGATAAGACATAGGCAGGCCTGAGAGGTATAGTTGTAGCACAACAAGCCATGAACTGGAGTATGCCCATCTGTGGAATGGACAACTACTATCACTATACAGGGTTACCGTGGTCATGCTCATACACATAGAATCACAGAACTTGTTTGGATGCATTGACTCCAATTACACAAGGTGACAGTGGGCATGCTCATAAACTTAGTAGCACAGGGCCGTTTGGGATGCACTATGACTACAACTACACAAGGTTATACTGGGCATGCTCATACACTTTGAAACAAAGGGCTTGTTTGGATGCACTGATTCAAATTACACAAGGTGGCAGTGGATACACTCATACACTCAGTAGCACAGGGCTGTTTGGGATGCACTCCAATTCTAACCACGGAAGGCCACAGTGTGCATGCTCATACACTTACATGTACAGAACACGTTGTAATGGACTCCTATTGTAAACACACAGGTTTACAGCTATGTACATCTTAACTGTGAGTATATATGCACATCATACAGGTTTACTACCAGATACCTGTATGTGGCCCGTAAATGATATATCTGTGTTTGTACCATGTGATACACATGCATATATGCACATGAAGTACTGACATATATATGTGAAGTATACACAATTATGCATGTGTGGAAGTGACAGACAATAGGTTAACTGGGACACACAGGTGGATGCTAACTACAGCATGTGTCACACACATTGCTGCTCTGAAAGGCATACATTGATAGCAGGTTGTGGACAGTGGCATTATACTTGGAACAGTGGCATGTGCAAGCATAATATGTGAGCCCCATTGTCTAATGGTACTGAGGTGCAGGTGTCAAGATGACCCCTCCCGGCTGTGTTAGTAGTTGTCATTATTAGCAGGACCACTACACTAAGGATATCTGACACTGGTCATATACACAACATCTGCTGGTGTCCGTCACTTTAGATGTAGTATCTGATACTAAGCACATTACTGCCACTCAGTGATGTCATGGTATGAGTGGCAACTGCTTGACCAAAACAATGAGCCAATGTCCTGCTGTAATTATGAGGTTGTCCAGTGTCTGTCCTTCCGGGATGTCATGACTGAAAGACAAGCCTTTGTCAGAGAGCACATGCATCCATGATTCAAGTGTGTGTGGATAATACCTAGGTCGCATTTACCCATATAGTGGCATTCCAAAGTAAAAGTCCTAAACACAGAAGTAACATCGTGACACCTACAAGACAATTGCATTGGATGCTTACGCTAACCGCTTACGCTAACCAGTGCCAGATGTGTGGCTTTCATAATCCATTTGCTCAATGTAGAACCTACAATGGGGAATACTGGCATCTGTGCAGTGAGTAACACCTGGCTGAAGGCTCTATAGTGCACAACTGCACTACCAACATATACCTCAGATCCAGACATGTGGGCCATAACACTGATACAGACCATTCCAGATGGTGATGTCCACATATTCATAAAGGCTACTCACAAGTAAAGACCACCACTCTGACATAAGTCATCACAGATGAGTCAGGTACAGATGACAGTGCCAAAAGCTGCATTCTAGGGTGTATCTTCATACATCCACCACCATGTCCTCAGACTACAAACACACATCCACACATGTGGTTATATGGTAGAACACCAAATAACCTTCAATTGGTGGACTGTACCTAGCCCTACATCAACTGTGCAAAGTACCCATGTACTGACACAGTTGCATAATGTGTTATACAATGCAATTATACCACTGTTTGTAACCAGGTCAGTTGTACACATACCAGAGTCCCTCAGATGTTGTCAGCATTAACACAGTCGACTGTTGCTGTACACCAGTAAACAACACCCTCATGGTTGGATATGACCTGACCTGCCCTGGATATGTACATCCCACACTCATACAACATAAATGAAAATATCATAGCTGTTGTTGTCCTTTCTACATACAGGTGGCTACATTCATTACACACATGCACATGGAAGATAGGTCTATGGCTGCTGAATGCTAACAGTACATTAGGTTTGCTATCTATGTTGACAGAGGTAATACTTTCTCTCTACTGGTCACCCATGTCACCTATCATATCATACAACAACCCATGTTGCATGTATGTCATTAGACATGTCCACCTAATGCAATGCCTACAAACATACCCAAATAACAGGATCATAGGACCTACACACATGGCTTGTATTGACAGACTCAGGGAAATGCAGCTATGCTCTGTATGTTCCTGAGTAGTTACAGGTGATATGTCCATGACATGTACAGCCATGTGTGCCCACAGCTCCTACATATACCCCATGTCAACAATTGCAAGCCATGCATGCTGTGTGCGGTCTTGACATTAACCTTATTACCACAATAGCCAGAACATGCTGGGGTGAGATGTTTACAAGCCACAGACCTTGCACATGCTTGAATGAGTGCAATGCCTAGCTCAAACAGAGCACATTGCTGGCACTCTTCCAGTAATCATGAGGTGTGTGTAGCAAATATGAAGTGCTCACTGCTGACCATTACAGTGCCCTGGCTTCACAATGGAACTGTCAAGTAACAGTTTGGTGGATCATGACATGGAATATTGATGTGTGTGTGTCTTGCTGATATGTGCTGTTGGCATGAATGTACACTTGGCTACTCAGTGAAGATGGTTGTGTGTCCTACCAGTACATGAATACAACATCCATTATGGTATAATTCTCGGCTAGGTTTCACACATGGTGTGGGGAAGGTGTGGAATGTATACTCTTGACCTCTAGTCCACTTACTGATGGAGACTGCATATGTGTACATGTATTGATGTGTGTTTATATTCCATGTGTGTGCAGTGTCTGATGTTTGAAAGTGACTGTTGCCTTAGTACATCATGCTGTTGCAATGCAGCCTCAACATTGCCAACTGTATATGGTGATATGCTGTACTTTAGGTATGGACAGATGTTTGGACATGACTACTAAGAGGCGGGGCTACTTTGCAGATGAATGATTACTGAGGACAGCTCACAGGTGTGTTACAACCATTCCTGCAATAACCTGTGTAACTGCTAAGCTATGGTTCTGTTAACTGAAGTGGAAGACACACAACGTAGAATGCAGTAAGGGTGACACTGAAGGCAAACTTGTTGACACCTGTAACAGTAACACCTCCCCTGTGCATATATTGTGCATATATTAGCACAGTTGGCAAAGGAAAGAGTCAATACACTTTGTAGCATGTGCGATAGTGCTGTAATACCTATCATGAGATAGGCAGGTGTTTGATTCACAGTACTGGCACGTGTGGGTGTGTGTGTGTCCATATATGTCACATATGGTGGGGAATATATCCCAAATGTTTTTCACTCTCCTGAACACTGTGGTAGATATCAGTACAGAGTGAAGTGTAGAAAGAAAGGCATAGGCAGGTGGTTGAATCTCACACATGTCAAGTGTCTGTATGTGTGTGACATAGGTGTATATCTTTGTGAATGCCACAGTGTGTGTGTGTGTGTGTGTGTGTGTGTGTGTGTGTGTGTGTGTGTGTGTGTGTGTGTGTGTGTGTGTGTGTGTGTGTATGTATGTATGTCTGTCCAGTCCCTGGAGTGAGGCTGTATTTTACCATAGTGAAATGTTAAGGCCCCCTCTCCCCATCCACTCAATGCAATCTAGTATCCCAGTTGATGTCATCAATCTTAGAAGGGCATTCTAACTGCCTGTAAATATGTACACCCTGGGGTGAGGCTTGTTGTTACATAGCCTACTGATGAACCCCCCTCCCAACATTCACTCACTGCAATCTAGTATCCCTGTTGATGTCCTCAATCTTAGGCCATTCCGACTACCTGTACATGTGAAATCTCTGTGGTGCATGTTGTAATTGCGTAGTATTATAATGATGACTTTCACATAGGCAGGGGTTCTCATCCCAACACTGGCAACTGTGTGTGTGTGTGTGTGTGTGTGTGTGTGTGTGTGTGTGTGTGTGTGTGTGTGTGTGTGTGTCGTAGTGTGTGTTACTGTCTGTGAATCCCTGAGTGTGTGGGTGTGTTATTCTGTTTGTGAATCCCTGAGTGTGTGGGTGTGTTACTGTATCTGTAAATCCCTGAGTGTGTGGGTGTGTTACTGTATCTGTGAATCCCTGAGTGTGTGGGTGTGTCTGTGTTTGCATCCTGTCATGAGAGCAGGTATTACTGCTTCCCAATGAGAAGCCACTTTTTCCACTGGCCTTTACCATTGTCATCTGCTATACCACTCTTGTACCTCCTCCCCACTCCAGGTAACTATACCTGTGATGTCACCCACTGTGGATGTGATGGCTCTGAACACAGTAGCTTACTACACAGCTATCATGCTCTTGGATCATTAGAACAGTAAACATAATTGAAACATGGGAGATTAAAACTGTGTGTGGAAGCTACAAAGTGCATGCAGGTATTGTCATACAGACCCGTGAGTAGTCAAAATTTACATATGGGGCACTTGCTACAAACACTGACATCCCCTGGCACATGCAATAGACCTGAAAGAGGAAGGCAGAACATCAAGATCAACATGAAGTTACTGTTACACATGATACATGCTGTCAAATGTACCAAATGAATTCTAAAACTGTAATACATGGTATGTCTGCTGCCTGTCAAACACTACTCAACAATATTAATCTACAATTGTCTTCCTAGTATGTTCACCCTATGCATCAGACCATATGAGCATGTCCCTGCACCGATGGTGTGGATGACAGGGATGCGGCACAGGCATCATCATATGCACAGGGTGATAATGTTTGCCAGAGGCCTAGGCTGCACCATTGGATGACATCACGTGTGTGGGTTAGGGCCTTTGATATCACTGGGTATGTGTGGATGTTATGCATGTGTGTGTTGAGGTGCCCTACATTTGTTTCTGATGTGTCTATTCTGCTATGTGCTATTGTCAAACTTGAACCATGAATGCCTTTTCATTAGGCGGATGCGCTAACCACTACACTATTGGTGTTCTGCTTCATTTATATGTATACCCATGGTTCATAGTTACCCGAACACACGCCTCATCACTTCACTTACACAGCAGGCATCCATTTTCCTGTTGGGAAAACCGCACTACTACACATGCGCCATTCCCTATTCCCTATTCCCTACTGCCCTGGACCCATGACGCATGTTGACTCACTCCGAGGATATTCAGACCTCCAAAGCCTATAGTCCTGGCACATACGTGTGTTTGATTGTCAGGGTGTTCATATGGTCATCCAGGTTTAGGCTTGTCCAACTGGGGACCGGGACTGCCCTGTATCTAGTTCAACGTCAAACTTAGCACGGGGAGGTCGTTCGTTCCACTTTTAGCATCCTACCTGTGGTTGGGGATGCAGACGTGTGCTCACCTATGGCCATCCTGATATATAACAGCACTAAATACTACGGGGATTTCTGCTGCTGTTTCCTTTCACATTCGTTATGGCTGCTATATTGTGACCATGTTCATTCTTCATATATATATATATATATATATATATATATATATATATATATATATATATATATATATATATATATATATATATATATATATGTATTGGTCTGTACATACACATTCAAATACACCTACATTCTTATTTACATTTCCCTTACCGCTGAATCACTGCCACTTACCGTTGGACATACATGCTTGCATACCCGCTTACGTCTAGGGTTGCCACCTTTTCAAATGGCCAAAGTGGGGCATTTTCGGGACACATATCAGTACAGGCTGACACATACCCACAGTCAGTACAAAGGTTAGAACTTTTACTTATTTGCCTAAATTAAAGCTTATTCTTGTAGCATTTTAGTTGCTTATTCTGTTTCTTGTAACATTTAAGTATTTTACATACAGAAATAACTGTTTTATGCAACTGTTACATGAAATATGGGACATAAGTATTTCCTACAATCACAGGACATTTGCCATTGTATTATATTTGGTCAGGACACAACTGCCTAAAAAGGGACTGTCCCTCACAAAATGGGACAGGTGGTAACCCTACTTACATCTCCTTTAAAGCACCTTAATCACCCTATATCTGACTGCCACTATGTGAATGTGTAAGGTATATTTTCCCGATAATACACGTGGGGAGATGTGCATCGCGGTCAGGTGTTTAATCCCGGGTCATAGATTCTGCAGGACCGGCTGGTGGCTGAGCAGTCTTGTGAACAACTACTGCTCATACAACTTGTGTCCAGATGTATACAGGACTGGACATCGTGTTGTGACACCAAGTCTAATGTTTAGAACAGATACTTATCCCATGAGGGATATCCAAAAATTGTGGGGACTGATGACCTTCTTTGGCTTTACGGAAATAAGGTAGGGTTATACATGCAAGGGATACATAGTTTGCAATCCTGAGACTGCCTAGGGTGAGACTGCCTACTAGATATGGGTAGGGGTCACTATGTGCAGATATGGCTGCGCCTATCTAGTAGCCCGAGTATGGGTGGTTTTGGTGGACATTTAGGAAGGGGGAGTGGTGTGCTGTGAAGGGGATGATGGGTATTTAATTATGTATCCAGGTGTGTTGGGGTTGGATGGCTCAGTTCAGGCCAGACCATTATGTGGGTATGTGCCGGTAACGTTTCTGTACATGTGTATTGCACTTTTTAATGTTCATATGTTTGTGGGATTGTATTGCGGATGTGAATATTTGTTCTTTGGTTATCTTCCTGATTCTCCCACTGCTCCCTCTTGCACCTCCAATTCACCTATTGTGCATCCAACCCAGTCTCCCCTTGGCAAATTATTACATTACCCGTCACCTTCCACCCCCATATTCCACAGACACCATCCATCCCTTCTCTAGTTGATGGCCCATGGCACAGTCAACAGAACACATTGCTACATATCTCTGGTACCAATATGATTGTGAGGACTACCCTAGCATTCCTGATCATCTACATGCTGTACTTCACGTACATAGGTACACGCAAATACTTATCTTTCATGACATGGTAGGTAGACCCGGGTAATACCCATTCATCTATGGGACGTCCTGATAACGATGACTTGGACCATGAATGGGCAGATATTGGGCGAATGCTCTGACCATTGGTAGGGTTGCCACCTTTTCATATGACCAGGATGGGACATTTTCAGGACACACATCAGAGTTTACAGGCCAACACATACCCACGGTCAATACAAAGGATAGTACTTTAGTTTTATGCCTAAATATAAGCTTTTATTGTTGTAGCGGTGTAGTTGCTTATTCTGTTTCGTTTACTTGCTTATTCTGTTTCTTGTAACAATTAGGTATTTTATATACGGAAATAAGTATTGTATAGGACTATTACATAACATATTGGACATAATTATGTCCTACAATCACAAGACATTTGACATTTATAATGGTTTTGGTATGGACACAACTGCCTAGGGGGGACCGTCCCTCACAATGTAGGATGGGTGGTAACCCTAACCATTGGACTAGGCTTAGCAATTGGCAGCGCGCTAACACAATGCGTTTCACTTCCACTTGGTATAACTATTGACACTACAGTGGAATACGGGCACAGGGTTATAAATATCATTTGTTTGAGGGACAGGGACTCAATATTCAGCTACGTGCCTTTGTGTTCACTTTTTATTTTGGTGTTTGCAAAACTCTTGTATGCTTTGCATACATTTCATTACCCACGGACATTGACAGGAGTGATTACTGTTAGAGGCAGGCTGTACTAGTCAGCATTTTAGGTTGCGCGTATACAGCTGACATGTTCACGCCTCAAGTAATTAAGGGATAAGCAGGATGGTGCTAGGAGAGTAACATATCTCTCCACTAGCTATGATAGTATTTGTGCACAGCTTAGCAAAGGTTAGACACAATGGTGGGTTTGAACACCTGCATAAATCAGTCAACATTGTGAAGTCATATGCTCTAGCTGCTGCTAACACAGGAGAAGTCCTATCTCATTTATCAGAAATCACATAGCTGAAGAGCATGACACGTGTATGGAGGAATGGACAATGTGCTTTGTGAAACAGACACTGGTAAGGTGTGGATCTGACTTCATAACATAACTGTAGTCATAATACAAACATCCTATCAGTATATTCAACTCTTGGGCCTGCTATAATAATAACTGTCTATTTATACTGCTATCAGTTTTGTTTTCACTAGTATAGTGGGCACAAGCACAGTAGTGCAAGGAGCACCATATGAAAGCAGACAAAGTTAAAATGAGATCAGTTTTTGTTATTGGATGGGAAACGACAGTTACTATTGTGTAAGTCTGGATAGTAGTGTTATTTAGTGCCAAGCATCACACAAATACGGAGTCCAGAAATAGGGGGTGTTTTGTTTATGGGCCATTTCTGGCCATGTTTGTAGTGTGTGAATCGATTTTTTGACCAGCTTACTACTCAATATCTGAGTTGTTTACTTTCTGCTACATACGTACAATCAACTGAATTACTAGCTGAATTAAGTGCAAACTTGCAGGGTTAAAGATTGTACTGCATTTTATTTTTCTGTCTATTTAGTTGCTTCATTGAATATTATGGTCTGTGTCTCTCTGTAGTTATTTATTTTTCTAGTTAATTGTTTCATAGAGTACTGTGGTCTCTCTCTCTTTCTCTCTCTCTGCAGTTAGTTTCCTGCCCTCCCTCCCTGTTCTTGTTCTGGTATTAATCTTGGTGGCTTTGGAATTGCCTGCCCCTCCTGTAAATTTGTGTTTGAACACTCCTCCTCCTGGGTCTCATTTGCTCACTCAAGTGAGTACAGTGAGATTATATTTTGACATCAGACACTCCTAGCAGTCCCATCTGTTCAGCTCTATCCCAACTCTATTCCAGTCTAGTGTCGCTAGCTCATTCTACCTAATACAAAGAGAACATTTGTGAAGGGCAAGCCACTTAGGTCCTTAATTTTGAATTATCTTCTGCACCACACCACACTCATCACATAGTCCCACTAAATCTACACCACCAAAATCCACACATAGGAACACAAAAACATTCGCAGAGGCTCTCAATGATAATCTCCTCAAGCAACAGAGACCTCCAAAGCAGAAACGCAAGCAACCTCCACCCTCCCAAACACAACGCAAATGACTCATAGCCCACAGAAGCAGTGTTCCAATAAACCACAGCCCATACGGCAAAACAACGTACCCAACACACTAGTCATAGATGACTCTATAGTCAGGCACACTGATGTCCCACTCACCCAACTAAACAAGGAGAAGGTTACTGTCAACTGCCTGTCAGGTGCCAGGGTCCACCACATAACCCACACACTCAGGTCACTCCACAAAAAGTACAAATATGACTCTGTTATGGTCCATGTTGGTGTGAATGAACTGAGACGTACCTCCATGGACTACATGAAAAGAGACATGGAAGAGCTCTCCGATTTTGTAGCCCAGCAGGTATGACCCTAGCCCTGAGTAGCATCCTGCCATTGCCCAGAATGACACCACAGTACAAGGACAAAATGATTGACTTCAACAATTGGCTAAGCTTCTGGTGTCATTCTAAGGGGATCCAGTATCTGTCTGCCTGGGAAGACATGGACGACAGACCACGATGCTTTGCCAGAGATGGCCTGCACATGTCGCCCCTGGGATTCTGGATACTGGCTAAGGCTGGCAAGGTTCAAATGACAAATTCACCACCCTTAAGAGGAACAGGTAAGAAAAAACTGAGGGTAATGCTATTCAATGCTAGTAGTCTAAATCTCAAAATGCACTCACTTGAGGCACTCCTTAAAATGGAGAACATCGATATCTTTGCAGTGACTGAGACATGGTTCAAGGCTCTAGACAGCACCCCTGCATTACCAGGCTATAACTCATACCACACTTTTCGGCCATCTAACCTGGACCAGAACACCAAAGGTGGAGGTGTGTCATTAAGGATATCCACACCTCCAGGCTAGTTGCACAGCATAATGCAGCCGAGGTTATCCGAGTGCAACTAACTCTGGGCAAAACTGTAATCCAAATTGTAGCTTGCTACAGATCCCCCACTCTGCCCCCAGGATCCCCACTCCTCCTCTCTTGATATACTGGAAAATATTAGGGTTCAACCAAACACTCTAATAATGGGTGATTTCAACCACTGCACCATTAACTGGGAAAGCTACTCATGTACTAACTCCTTCACTCAACGCTTTCTGGAATTCATAAATTCCAATGCCCTGGATCAACTAATCCACACTCCCACCAGGGGCAACAATTTCCTAGACCTAGTCATTACCAACATGAGTGACCAGTTTTCCACACCTGAAGTCAACTCCTCATTGGTCAGATCCCACCATAAGCTAATCACCCTAGATATCAGCATCCCACCCCCAATCACCATTAAGGAAACCACTGTAAAAAATGTCTCCAAAGCCATCTTCATGCCTCTTAAGACAGAAGTGGAGAACTTCATGACACCCATGCAGATGGACAATACAGTTATGATTGCTGAATCCTACAAAAATGCACTCTATAAGCACTTACACAAGTGCATGGATAGTGCTATCCCAAACAGAACCAAGACGCTATCCTCCAAAAAAAGGAAGCCAATCTGGTGGTCCCCTGCCATAAACAAACTCTACAACAGAAGGAAGAAACTGTTGCAAAAGAGAGTAAAATCCCATCAGTGAAGGAGCTCCCTGGTCAGCCTCAGTAAGAAGCTGAAATTATAAGATCCTGCAAAGCTAACTATGAAAACAAAATCACCACAGATTCTAAGGGCAACCAAAAAGCATTCTATAGCTATGTCAAGAATCTCAATGGTAACACCCAGATCTGCTCTGAGTTACAGCACAATGGCACGAAAATTACCGAACCAACTGATATTGCCAACATCCTGGCAGATAGGTCCAGTGCTAACTTTTCCCTCCTCTCACCCCCTAAAGGGCCCATATGTATACAGGAAGAATGCAGAGTCCCTGTAATCACATCTACATAGATAAAAGCTGCACTCTCTAAAACCAAAAACACAGCATCTATGGGACTGGACAACATCCCAGGCTGCATTTTACATGAACTTCAGAATGAACTGGCTCCCCACCTAAGCACCATGTTCAATCATAGTTTCACGTCAGGCTTTGTACCCACTGAATGGCACACAGCAACAGTTATACCCCTCCACAAAGGGGGAGCCACCACTGATCCTGGGAACTATCGCTCTATTAGCCTGATGAGCTTGGTCTGCAATGTATCATCATGCAACTCATAAACAGAGACATTGGTAACCTCGAAACTCTGGACCCCACCTAGTTCGGGTTTGTGAAAGGCAGATCATGCCTTCTGAACCTGATCAACATCTTTGAGACAGTCACCAAAGCTGTAGACAGGGGTAAGGTGGTTCACACTGTCTATCTTGACCTCAACAAGGCTTTCGACACCATCCCCCATGCTGGAGTTATAGCTAAACTCACTAAACTAGGTATAAATCCCTATGTCACAAGAAGGGTTGCCAACTGGCTCACTGACAAAACCCACACTGTAAAAGTTGCAGACTCCAAATCTGACTTCAAACCAGTGACAAGTGGAGTACCACAGGGTTCAGTCCTGGAACCTCTCCTGTGTGGTATCTACTTCTCTGAAGTACAGGCTACCACAGAATGCCTCTGGCTAATGAAATTTGTAGAAATCCAAACTAGGAGCCATAGTCAAGTCCCTAAATGATGTGGACATCCTACAGAAGGGCCTCACTGAGACAGATGCCTGGTGTCAGAGACATGGCCTCAAGCTCAATGCCAAAAAGTGCATTGTCATCCCCTTTGGTAAAAACTATGTACCTATGAACTACCTCATAGATAGCAGTCTACTTAATGCTGAATGTGTGATAAGAGACCTTGGGACTATGGTGGACAGTAGTCTCTCCCTTGATAATCACATCACCACACTAGTCAGGAAATCCTTCCATGTGGCACACCTCATCAAAAAAGGATTCTCATCCAGGAAAAAAGAGGTTATCGTTCCCCTCTATCCGGCACTCATTAGGCCCATTATAGAGTACAATGCCCCTTTTGTAATGTACCTCACAAGACATCTGCATTAGCTGGAAAGGCTACAGAAGTACCTCACAAAGAGGATTACTGGCCTCAAACAGATGCCCTACACTGACCATCTCAATAAACTCCAGCTTTACTCTGTAGCATATCGCCTACTCTAAGGAGATCTCTGCCTAACATATAAAGCTATGTCAAACCCAGAGCTGTTGGACATGCTACACCTAAAGAAATCCCAATCCCTCTGAGCTACATGCTCCAGGGACCTAAACCTTGTCACACAATAAACAGGACATGCTGGAGGGATAGATTCCTGTCCCAGAAACTTCCCACACTCTGGAACAAGCTATCCATCCATGTCAAGCAAAGTTCCTCATTAGCACTCTTCAAGAAAAATCTTGATGAGTGGATGGGAAATAGAAAATACACCCCAGGGATCACATCTGTGGCTCTGCTCAACAGGGGTACAGGAAATTAACTTTCTTGGGTGGCGTAAGCCAGGGAACCTTGTTGGCTAGGCTTACTTAGGCCCTTGGGCCGATAGCCTAGTACCATCCTATGGACCTATGAACCTAAGATTAAAGGCATGAAATGGATTGATAGGGCAGTGGTGAAAAGGGGAGCAGGCAGAAGTAGGACATTGGGGAAATAGTTAAGGAATGAGCAGGATGGCATTGAGAGAGTATCATATCTATACAATTCTTCACAGGCTAATAATTATGTGTTTGTGTATAGATGAAGAGATATATAGATAGATAGATAGGTAGATAGATAGATAGATAGATAGATAGATAGATAGATAGATAGATAGATAGATGTGTGTGTGTGTGTGTGTGTGTGTGTGTGTGTGTGTGTGTGTGTGTGTGTGTGTGTGTGTGTGTGTGCGTGTGTGCATGTGTGCTTGTGTGTGTGTGTGTGTGTGTGTGTGTGTGTGTGTGTGTGTGTGTGTGTTTATGTGCATCTGTGAGTGTGTGTGCGTGTGTGTGTGTGTGTGTGTGTGTGTGTGTGTGTGTGTGTGTGTGTGTGTGTGCATCTGTGTGTGTGTCTCTCTGTGTGTGTGTGTGTGTGTGTGTGTGTGTGTGTGTGTGTGTATGTGTGTGTGTGTGTGTGTGTGTGTGTGTGTCTGTGTGTTTTCCTTTCAGTAGTATGTACCTTTACTCAATGAAAACACTGAGGCAGTTCTGCTGTTACGACATTCATTTACTGCACATGAGGTTTACACCTAGCATAACAATGAAAGTTTTACACAGCAAATGTAACTTCAGCTACAGCATAAAGTTTGCAAGAATAGAATTGAGGAGAGTCAGCTATAAGGAAAAAGTCCCACTCTTTATAGTGTCTTTACTGCCTGCATCAGCAGTTTAGTAAATTGTCAGAATAACATGTTTTTTCTTTGAAGCTGGTTTGTTATAAGTCCTTGCTTCATATATCAAATGTTCCTTTTTGAAGAACAACTCTTTTGGCCTTGGATAATCTCACACGTCCTGTTTGACAAGACACAGCTGCATACGCAAGTTCATCATGACATGCTTGTAGATAATAAATTTCACAAAGCTGCATAGTTTATAAGAGATAACATATTTTGCTTCTGATTTCATTTAACAATGAATGCCAAGCTATATATTTTTCCAAGTCAGGAAACTGAGTTCAAGCTGAGGGCAATCTACAGTTAGCTAAAATGCAAAATATTATTTCACATTTTCAGAAAAAATATACAGAAATTCATTATAACCTGTTCCTTTCTCTCATGTGCGCGTGTGTGTGTGTGTGTGTGTGTGTGTGTGTGTGTGTGTGTGTGTGTGTATGTGTGTGTGTGTGTGTGTGTGTGTGTGTGTGTGTGTGTGTGTGTGTGTGTGTGTGTGTGTGTATAATTTAGATATTTACCTAGTTATAAAATGCATGCTTTGTTACAGTAATTTAAAACTATAGTGTGACCAGTTGCACCAAATTATGCGTGTCATGGATGCTCATAGGTGAAAATAAGAGACACATAGATGGTGCAAATTTTTTTGTGGGACAGGTGCCATTTCTTATTTTTATTTATTTCTTTTTATTTATTTATTTATTTATTTTTTGAGGAATGTTGGGGATGGAAGTTGGGGATATTAGATGGAGGTATGTCAAGTAGTTGAGGTAGCAGGGGCAGAAAAACAGAACATACATGACAGACAAGAGTGTTGATTCACACAAGAGAGAGGGGGATGCCATGATGAGGATTAGGAATGGGTGTTCAGAGTTGCATTCCCCTCCGGCTTGAGCACATTTGGGACTTTTGTCTTCACCAATAACCCCATACCATTGGCATACCAACCAAAGACTATGTGTTGCAGGGAAAATTGCAACTCCTTTAATGCACACTATACCATTGATGTTAGCCAAAAGTACTCTTTACAGCACCTGCAAAGGGCCCAGTAATGACTCCTTCTGCAATTCATATGGTGTTGCAGGAATTTGTAATATATATAAATAAGATTGTAAATTCTTTTTTATAAGACCAGTTGCTCCTACTACTATTGGAACTGTCTGAGCATCTTTCTTCCACATGGCTCTCGTTACTGCCTGCAGGTCAAGGTATTTTATGACTTTGTGTCTCTCTGTATGCAAGGCACTGTAGTCACTAGGTGTGGTGATTTCAATGATTAATGTTACTTTTGTCTTCTTTTCTTGGACCACTATATCCGTTTTTCTAGCATCTATCTTTTGAACTGTTGGTATTGGGTGATCCCATGTAATATAAGCTTCATTATTTTCTATGATTCTTTGTGGCTCATGTTTCCAATGTTTTTCAGCCACTTTGATACCATGTTTGCACAATCTCCAGTGTAACAGTTTTGCCACATTATTATGCCTTTCAGTATACAGTCCCTCTGCCATTAGTGCATCACAACAAGGTGTGTGACTGTTTCCAGTTTGGTTTTGCAAAACCTACATATATGTTTCTCCCACATGTTCAATGGACTTTGTAAACCAGCGTATATGTAACCCACTGTCTTGGGCTGCCAATATTAACCTTTCATTTCTTGATGCGAAGTCACCTCTACTTAACCATTCCTGTGCTCGTTCTTGATCAACATGAGGCTCTTCCAGAAGTTTTCTATACTTGCAACTATATTTAAGTTTTTTCCACATTTCTTGCCTTCTCATCTGGTCCTACACCTTATATTCTTTATTTTGTTTTTTAGCACATTCAGTTGCTGCCTGGTTTTTATCCACTTCTGGTTTGATTTCCATTCCTGCTTGATGTCGATATGCTTCTGCTAAATTAAGCAGAAATGTCATCTTAGATTTATTCTCCTCCTGTTTCAAAACTTTCACTCCATTTGGATCTTGTGAGGTCTTCTATATAGAATCTTCTATATAGATTGTCTGATGATTCTTTACTACTTTGTGATAACCCAAACATTCCCAGAGGTAATTGTCTCTAAATGCCCTATATATCTAAGATCCCCTCTTAAATATCTATATGAGTCACTTTACAAGTTCAAATATTTTAATCTTTTATAATAACTTAAATGTTTACATCCATGGATGCTCTTGGTATATTTCCGCTGTACTTTTTCCAGTTGTCTCATGCTTGTTTTCTTATAAGGTTTCCATATTGTGATTCCATACTCAAGTTTGGGTCTAATGCAATAAACAAACAATGACTTCATCATTTCTAATATCATAGACTTTATACATTTTTTATATATCCTATAGTTCTATAACTATAATTAACCAATTGGTTGATATGGTTAGAAAAACTCAAAGTTGGATCCTTAAATGAATCTACATTTCAATCAATATGTTCTGTATTAAATATTCACCTTTTATATGTTTAGTTTTTGATGTATTTATCAGCATATTATTCTCCTGTGCCCAAATGCTCAATTTAGTCAAGTTCTTTTGCAGACATGCCTTATCTGTAACACATGTAATCAGTTTACCCACTTTCAAGTCATCTGTATATAGACTGTAGAACACATCAGCTGAAAAAGATACATCTGAAAAGTACAATTTAAACAAGTATGGGCCCTGAACAGAGCCCTGTGGGGCACCCTGACTATAACCAAGGCTTTCACCTGTCCAATTGCTATATGTTACTTGCCATGTCCTATTTATAAGTCATGCAGCTATCCATCTTATCAAGGGTGCAGCAATACCTAGTTGTACTAATTTATTGATCAGTGTTATGTGTATGACCCTGTCAAATACTGAAGTTAAATCTATATAAATTACATCACAGCACAATTTTCATTCTGCTATTATATTGTTATAAAACATCATGTTACAGGTGGTAATAGATCTGTTTTCAACATATGTATGCTGATATATGGTTTTAATTCCCAACCTTTCCAGTTCTGAGAATAACTTATCCAATATTACCTTCTCCACTATTTTTCCACACCATGAAAGTAGACTTAAGGGCCTGTATGACTCTTGGGTTTGTCCTATTCCCCTTTCCCTTAAAGAGAGGTTTAATAAGCATGTCTCCAATCTATAGGAAACTCCCCATATTTATATGCCCTTGTAATTAATAGATATAATGGTATAGTAAGTTCTTGCAGAAGTGTTCTCAGGTAATTATTACTAATTCTGTCTCCACCTTGTTATTTGTTTGGAGCCAGTTTGCTTTTTTCAAAATAATCTAATGTGAATTCAGTATCTGAGGTTACCTGGATGTCACTCGGACAGCGTATCACCCCCTTTGTGGGGTCAAGCTGTTTTGCATAAAATCTTGTAAATATACCTATAATTTGTTGTGTCTGAGAATAAATTATAGAATCTATACACAGTTTATCAATTTGCATATCTTTACTCCTTCCACATCTTATGTAGCTATAAAATGGCTTCCTATTATGCTCTATCTATTTATATAAATCTTCCTAAAATTGTCTTGATCTTGTCTCAAACTATGCTTAATTTGTTTGAACAGCATGTTTATTTCAGTTTTCAAAGTTTTAGTCTGACCTTTTTTTCCATTCTTGTTCTTATGAAAATATATCCCCCTGATGTTGTATGCCTGGATCCTGATGTTAAACATTTTTTGCACTCAAACAATTTCGCTTTCAAAACTTTCCACATTTCCTCTGCAGTTTTTCAACTGAACACATCACTCCAACTAGTTTTCCACAGTGACTTTTTTGCTTTCATATACTCTGTAACTAATCTGTGCATTGGTTTAGATTTGAGTTTGGCAGAATTATCCAGCAACAAATTAACCTTTATAACCCCATGATCACTGCACATCATTGGTGGTAAAACTTGACATGAAGTAAAAGTAATTTCTTTAGGAACACAAACAATGTTTAGTATGTTCAATTACCTGGTAGTTTTTTTTTTTTTTTTTTTTTTTTTTTATAATCAGAAGCAATTGTTGCTCCTGAACATGCATTGTGAATAATGTTCTTACTAATGTTGAATCAATATTATTCCAGTCTGTTTCTGATAAATCTAAGTCCCCAGCCACTATTATTCTTCCCTCCTGTGTTTCATGCAAGAAATGTATGAATTCCTGTAGGTCATCAGGACTTGACAGTGGTGGTCTGTATACTTCAACAATTGTTATATGTTCCAGGCTTGTCTTTATTATCACAGTTACACATTCTATTGTATTGCTGTTATCACTGAACATGAAATAATCACCGGTCTCATAACTATCTTTAATCCCTATCATAACACTTCCACCTGATGTTTTTGTTAGAATGTCTGTTACAGCAAAAACATTTGTACTCTGACAGAACTGCTTTCCAGTCATTGCTCTATAACCATGTTTCATAAATAATAACAACATCAGCCTTGAGGGAACGTAGCAAATTTTCCAATAAAAACTATTGTAATGCTCCTAGCATTTACAACCATTAGAGATGCATTAAATGTTGCAATCTGTGAACTGTTACATTTTCAACCTGGTAAAAATCCTGCCTTGTGTTTATCAAATATTACAAAATATTTGCTGCAAAAATTCTCTTCCCTGATCTTGGCAAACGTATACCATTCTATCTGAACACGTGTGACCAAAATTAGGCTCGGATGCTCTAAACATTTCCATGTTTTTAAAACGGGACATTTTTTTTCATGTAGGTATTTAGCCAAAAAATCTTTTCATTCACAGTGACCTGACTCTCCTTTCTATATGTGATTTGTGAAAAATGTATCCTAACACCCATACAAGCTATGCTATCTAAGAGGGCTGTAAGTTCCCTACTAACAGTCATAGAGTCCTTGCAGATGAGATCATCTGTAGTAACATGAATAAAAACAGATCTGTACTTCCTTACATTAAGGTATACTAAGGCTTGTCTCACACCCTCTACTTTTGCTCCTGGCAAGCGTATCACTATTCAATGTTAATTATCTTCTCTGCAGATGTAAGTATCAGTTACTCTAATAATTGAATCTCCAATTACATTAATATCTTTTCTGACCAGATCTGAAGAATCTCCAACTTCTAATTCAATAACATCTGCTCTCTCAGTTGTTAAAATGAATGATCTTCATCACCATTAGTCTTATTAATCCCACTGTTTTCATTGCATATTACATTTCCAAGCATACAGTTCTTATCCAGTTGGCTTTGTTCATCCACAGCTTTAGTTTTGTTCTCAGCTTATATCTTTCTCATATTTTTTCTGCAGTAATGTTTTTCAGTCCTCCCTCGTTCAGTTTTGATTTCTTCCTTTTCACATGCCCCTTGCCTCTTTTTTCTACCAACTCTTTTGGATAAATGCTGCCTCTTTCTGTAGGCTGAAGGTATTCTGATAGAAAAATGCTAGCATTCTCTGTAATCTGTGTGTTACATAACAAAGCAGTGTCCTTTTTAGTATGTATTCTCTTTACTTTACAAACATTTATTAGTTTCATTTTCTTCCATGTTATTTGCTGTGAACTTCTTTCTTTCTTTTTTATTTCCTTCTAAATGCTCTGAATCCTCAGATTGCTGAATACTTGTATCCACAATTCCAAAGTTGTCAGGGGCATTATCTTGTTTCATAGAGTAATCTTTACAAACAATAGGCACATCCTTTCCTAAATGTGTTCTATTTGTTCTTTGCCTAACATTATTAATCTCATCAGTCCAGTCATTAATATATGTAACAACAGTTCTCCAAGCCATGCCAATTGCACAAGTACAATCGTCATCAGTTAAGTCTAGATTTACTAACAATAATGGTAAAAAATTTACTTCTCAGACGTCATGGCCAATGTCAGTGTCTCTGGCTGACTAAATTTGCAGATGATTGCAAATTAGGAGCTGTCACTGAATCTCACACTGACACAAATGTTCTCGAGGAGGGGCTGACACAAACAACTGGTGTCAGAGCCATGGACTAAAACTAAATGCCAAGAAATGCATAATAGTATCCTTTGGGAAGTCATCCATCCCTGGTAACTATCAGACTGACAACACACCCTTTAGAGCTGACCCAGTAGTCAGGGACTTAGGGACACACATAGATAGTAATCTAGCCTTTGATCATCATGTGTGTACAGTGGTGAGGAAACCATTCTATGTTGTGCAACGTATAAACAAAGGTATGGCATCTAAGTCCAAGGAATTCATTGTTCCACTGTATTCTGCATTCATCAGACCTATCATTGAGTACAACACCCCCTTTGGTATGTACCTAACCAGGCATATCCAGCAATTGGAATGTACTCAGAGGTTCCACACTAAAAGAATACAGGGCATATGCTGACCTCCTATGCTATCCTATGCTGACCGCCTCAAGGCCCTAGCCCTGTATTCTGTCTCCTACAGGCTTTTGAGGGGACATCTATGTCTGGCATACAGGGCATTGTCAGACCCCACTTTGATGGATCTCCTACATATCCACAAAACAAACAGTACCAGAATTACCCATTCTAAAGACTTAAATCTTGCCTGTGATATAAATAGGATCTGCTGGAGAGATAGGTATGTATCCCAGAGACTACCCTGTCTATGGAACAGGCTCCCCATCCATGTAAAGCAGAGTTCCTCCCTAATCCAATTCAAGTGCAACTTGGACAATTGGATGAGAAGCTGGAAATTCATCCCTGGTTTGGCACCTATGTCTCTAATGCAAACAGGTAACCTATAAATGGTTCATCTCGCAGGTCCATGCTTACACTTATCAAGGTTTTCAGAACTTGTTAGAGATTTGGGATGCATTGCTATGCTTAAAAAGGCCCTTTTGATTGTTAGCCTAGTAAACACCTATGAACCTATGAAAAGAACATTCAGCTTTTAACATGAGGAACATAGATCACCAGTGTTATCAGACATTACCTTTAAATATACATAGCATTTGTTACACTGTAGAAGATATTTGTGCTTTAGGAAATCATTTATGGCATACACATTTAAAGAATCCATATTCAGCTACAAATTAATAAAAATTCTAAAGGAAAGGAATAATCAAATTAGTTACCACAGAATTCAAAAATAAGTAAAATAAGTAAAAGAAGTCAAATCAACTGCTATGAGAAAAATCACACAAACAGTATACAACTAAATACTAAATTAAGTACAGTAAAGTTGTTGCTCTGACCATACAAGTCCTGAAAGTCAGACAAAAGCTGGAATTCCTTTAAATTGCACACAAATATGAGCAGTAGCTTTTGCTCACTGTCATTTGCAGTCACACCTCTTTTTAACAGTAAAGATCAATAAATCAAAAACCAAGACACGATTGTGCAGATAAGCTTTGGCTTGTCCTCTCTGCAGTCTGTGTGACTTCATAGCTGACTAGGTCCCTCAAAACTGTCACCTGTAGTTTCTGCCTCAGCATCCTCAGGCAGTGCTGGATGGGGCAGGAATCTGCAGTGTGCTGCAGGACTTTCTCCATGTGGCCAATCTTGGCACTGAAGTTCTTGTCCATAATCACCTCCACCAGCCCTGCAAGCTCCTGCTGAGTGACATAATCACCACCTGCACTGATTCCATTCTGGGTGGGCACCACAACATCAGCCTTTTGTCAGAGCTAGCTGCCACAAGGAAGTAGAAGAGCGGGTAGTGCAGTTGTGGGGCCAACGCTGACAGGTTGCAACCCAGAAATGTACAGTCTGTATGCACACTGGTGGACTTTTTGAAAAGGTCACCAAAGCAGTGGATGAAGGTAAAATTATACACACTGCATAGTTTGTCCTGACCAAAGCTAATGACACAATTCCCCACTCTGGCATAGTAGAAAAGCTAAATAAACTGCAATGTCACCCACTGCATTTCCAACTGGCTTACAGATAGGACACAGAAAATCAAAATAGGGGAAGTTACCTCCACAAAGAGACCAGTCACCATTAGAGTGCTCCAGGGTTCTGTGCTGGGATCTTTCCTGTTTGGCATCTACTTATCTGAAGTTAAAACCAATATCAAAGGTTTCTGTCTGACTAGGTTTGCAGATGACTGCTAGTTAGGAACAGTCATTGAATCACAAATTATTTAGCTATCATGCAGGAATGCTTGTCACAAATAAGTAATTGGTGCTAAAATCAAGGAGTGAAACTAAATGCTAAAAAATGTATTATCATGCACTTTGGGGAGTTTTTCTACCCCAGGGAACTACAACATTGACAATGTATTCCTAAGAGATGGCCTTATGAGGACTGAGTAAAGGTGGACAATGACATCCCTAGACTAGACACAATCTCTTTGTTTATAAGCTATGCATTATAGAAGGACTTTCTCATGACAATGGACAAATGTTGGTCGAAAGTTAGACCACTGTCCACATAAGTTCCCAAATTCTTAATGGGTCTATATCAACTCATCAAATGGCCACATTATCGAACAGAATCTCATCAACAATGCAGTAGATTATACCCCCAACTCCCCCACTAATTATATATGCCAACTCTGAGATCATACTACAGTAGGAAAAAGAGCATATTTCCTGATCCCTATCATAATACAATCTCAGCCAGAATGGCCCAATGGCCTGTATTGTCGATGAGATGCCATTCGACAATGTGGCCATTCGATGAATTGACATAGACCCATTAAGAATTTGGGAACTTATGTGGACAGTGGTCTAACTTTCGACCAACATGTGTCCATTGTCATGAGAAAGTCCTTCTATAATGCATAGCTTATAAACAAAGAGATTGTGTCTAATCTAGGGATGTCATTGTCCACCTTTACTCAGTCCTCATAAGGCCAGTCATTGACTATAATGCCTCCTTTGGCATGTATCTGTCCAGACAGATGCAACAACTGGAATGCCCAGAGAGATACATTACTAAAAGGATACAAGGTCTAAATAATATGTCCAAAATGAACCAACTAAAAACCCTGTCACCATACTTGGTATCCTGCAAACTGCTAAGAGGTGACTTGTGTTTGACCCAATACTAATGAATCTGCTGTCTATTAGCAGGTCAAATGTCATCAGAGACACTTGGTCTTGGCTTCTAAACCACTTCTAAAACAACAACAGAACAGTTTGGAAGTACATGTTTATTTTACAGAGGATACCACAGCACTGGATTAGACTACCCATCCATGTAAAACAAAGCTCATCCCTGTCAATATTCAAGTGCAACTTGGATTTATGGATGGAAAACAGAAGATTTACCCCAGGACTGCCTCCTGTGCTACTAATGAACAGAGACAGCTCCTAAATGCATGCATGGGTTCCCTCAAATTATCTATGATATGATCCCATTTATTATCAACAGGGGTAATATATAGTTATTGACTATGGGATGGGTAAAGTCAATCTAACACCAAATGGGATGGGTTAATTCAAGCACAAAATGGGAAATTGGATGGGCTTAAAATGGCCTGTAAGGGCTGATAGTGTAGTACTTACTCATGAACCTATGAACCTATAAATGGTGGTACCACTGCTGATGCTGGTGGTACAGCTGCTGCCACATGTGGAAGGACAGCAGTCTGAGACACTGTGGCCAGTCTAGCTTTCTCTGCTATTGTTCATTATGGAGCACTCATGTATGTCAGAATGCATGAATCAAATGATAAGAGAACAAATAAGAAAGAATAGAGAGAAAAAGGGTGAGGGAGAGACATAAATCAGCAAGTGATTAGGCAAATGTGCAGTCATTACACATCCAAAATATATTTCACTTCTGAGTACTTACATAAATTAAAAATGTGTAAGCCCATTGCTTATTTTTGTTTTAATGTGAATATACCATTGGCTCTTACTTGTTTCCACCACTTAATTCAGCTGAATTCAACTTTATTGTTATATGTACTAGAGACAGTGTTGCAAAGTACAATGAAATTCTTATTCTGCAAATCCTCCAGCAGCATATAAAAAAGACACAACAATTAACAAGAAGACGTAGTCTAAGACAACAAATAGACACTAATATAAATACCACTTGCAATTGCAGAAATATTTTATAGACGGGGGTACAAACATAATGATTGTGCCATCTTGATGGATAAGAACATTACGTATCAAAAATCCCTCAGTCTACAGAAAAAGGCATCACCTTTCCAATGGAAAAGGTAGAAAAAAGAGGCAAGGGGCAGGTGAAAAGGAAGAAATCAGAACTGAACGTGGAAGAATTGAAGAACATTACTGCAAGAAAAAAGAAGAGAAAGACAGATGTTGATTACATGGCTTAAGCTGTGGATTTGCAATACCAGCTGGATGAGAATTTAATATGCAGTGAAAACAGTGGGATTAATAAGACTAATAGTGATGAAGATCTATCCTTCGTAACAATTGATAGAGCAGAAATGACTGTATTAGAAGCTGAAGATGCTTCCGAGATGGTCAGCAAAGATATTCTTGTAATTGGAGATTCAGTTATTAGATGAACTGATACTTATATTTGCAGAGACGATAATGAACATTGAGTAGAGTTATGTTTGCTAGGAGCAAAAATAGAAGATGTGAAACAAGCCTTGGAATGCCTTAATGTAAGGAAGTATGGATCTGTTTTTATTCATGTTGGTACAAATGATGTCACCAACAAAGATTCTCTGACTGTTAGTCAGGAACTGACAGCCCTCCTAGACAGTATAGCTTGTACTGGTGTTGGACATATTTTTCACAAATCACCTATAGAAAGGATAGTCAGGTCACTGTGAATGAAAAGATTTTTTGGATAAACAGCTACATGGAAAAAATGTCCTGTTTTAAAAAATGGAAATGTGTAGAGCATCCGAGCCTTGTTTTGGGCACACGTGTTCAAACAGTATGGTGTGCATTTGTCTAGATCAGGTAAGAGAATTTTTGCAGCAGATATTTTGCAATTGGACAAATTCTAGCCAGGATTTTTGCCAGGTCAAAAATGTAACAGTTCACAGATAGCAACATTGGATGCATCTCTGATGGTTGTTAATGCTAGGAGCATTAATAATAAAGTTTTTCTATTAGAAAATTTGCTACATTCCCACAAGATTGATGTTGTTATAGTTTGTGAAACCTGGTTAAAGAACAATGACTGGAAACCAGTTCTGTCAGGGTATAAATGTTGTTACTGTAACAGACATTCTAACAAAAAATCAAGTGGAAGTGTTATCATAGGAATTAAAGATAGCTATGAGACTTGTGATTATTACATGTTCAAGTGATAACGCCAGTACTAAAGACTGTGTAACTGTGACAGTAAAGACAACCCTGGAACATATAACAATTGTTGGAGTGTACAGACCACCAAACTCAAGTGTAGATGACCTAGAGGAATTCATACATTTCTTACATGAAACACAGGAGGGAAGAATAATATTAGCTGGGGACTTAAATTTACCAGAAACAGACTGGAATAATATTGATTCAACAACGTTAGTAAAGAAATTATTCACAGAGTATATTCAGGAACAACAAATGCTTCAGACTGTAAAAAAAACTACCAGGGGACAGAATGTACTAGATATTGTTTGTGCTCCCAGAGAAATTACTGTAACTTCAAGTCAAGTTTTACCACCATTGATGTGCAGTGATCATGGGGTTATAAAGGTTAATTTGTTGTTAGATAATTCTGCCAAACTGAAATCTAAGACAATGCACAGAATGTTAATTACAGATTATAGGTAAGCAAAACAGTTACTATATAAAACTAACTGGAGTGAGGTGTTCAGTGGAAAAACTGCAGATGGAATGTGAAAAGTTTTGAAAGAGAAATTGTTTGAGTGCAAAAAGTCAAAAAAATGTTTAACATCAGGATCTAGGCACACAACATCAGGGGGGTATATTTCAATAAGAACAAGATACCTGATTAAGGTCAGAGACAAAAAATATAAGAAATGGAAGAGAGGTCGAACTACAACTTTGAAAACTGAAATAAACGAGCTGGACAAACAGATTAAGCACCGTGTTAGACAAGATCAAGAAAAATTTGAAGAAAATTTATATAAAGATATTGAACATAATAGGAAACCTTTTTATAGATACATAAGATGTGGAAGGAGTAAAGATACACAAATTGATAAACTGTGTGCAGATTCTAAAATTTATTTTCAGACACAACAGATTATAGATATATTTACAAAATCTTATGCAAAACAGTTTGGCTCCACAAAAGAGGTGGTAAGTTGTCCTATTGAAATCCAGGTAACCCCAGATACTGGAATCAAATTAGATGATATTGAAAAAGTACTATGCAAACTGGATCCAAACAAAGCACAGGGAGGAGACAGAATAAGTAACAATGGCCTGAGAACAATTAAGCAAGAACACTGCCATTACATCTGTCATTCACTAGGTCATATAAATATGGGGAGATTCCTTGATTGGAGACTTGCACTTATTAAACCTGTCTTTAAGGGAAATGGGAGTAGGACAAACCCAGAATCATAGTCAAGTGTAGATGACCTAGAGGAATTCATACATTTCTTACATGAAACACAGGAGGGAAGAATAATAAGTCTACTTTCATGTTGTAGAAAAATAATGGAGAAGGTAGTACTGAATAAGTTATTGTCAGAACTGGACAGGTTGGGATTTGAAACCATATATCAGCATGCATATGTTGAAAATAGATTTATTACCACCTGTAGCATGATGTTCTATAACAATATAATAACAGCTATGAATGAAATATTGTGCTGTGATGTGATTTATATACATTTAACTTCAGAATTTGACAGGGTCATGCACAAAACACTGATCAATAAATTAGTACAACTAGGTATTGATGTGCTGTTGATAAGATGAATAGCTGCATGGCTTACAAATAGGACATGGCAAGTATCATACACCAACTAGACAGGTGAAATCCTTGGTTACAGTCAGGGTGTCCCACAGGGCTCTGTCCTAGGCCCTTACTTGTTTAGATTGTATCTTTCAGACCTTACTTTTTCATCTGAGGTGTTCTACACTCTATATGCTGATGACCTGAAATTTGGTAAACTGATTACAGGTGTTACAGATAAGGCATGTCATTTGGCCACAGGAGAATAATATGTTGATAGATACATCAACAACTAACATATGAGATTTGGGAGACACAAACGGAAAGGTGAATATTTAATGCAGCACACAGTGATTGAAACTGTAGACTCATTTAAGGACCTGGGTATATGGGTAGATTCAGCTATGACTTTTTCTAATCATATCAGCCAATTGGCTAATGATAGTTATAGAACTATAGGTTGTATAAAAAGATTTATAAAGTCTAGGAAATCAAACATAATGAAGTCAGTGTTTGTTAGTTACATTACACCCAAACTTGAGTATGGAATAACAATATGGAAACCCTCTAGGAAAACAAGCATGAATAAACTGGAAAGAATACAACGGAAATATACTAAGGGCATCCATGGATGTGAAAATCCATGAAATGGATTTCATAATGTTATTATGAAAGACTAAAATATCTGAACTTGTACAGTGTCTCTTATAGATATTTAAGAGGAGATCTTATTCATGTATATAGGACATTTAGGGACAACTACCTCTGGGAATGTTTGGGGTTATCAAAAGGTACTAGAGAATCGTCAGATAACCTATGTAGAAGATTCTATAGGAATGAGAAGTGTACTAAATGATTCTCTGACAGAGTAGCTGATGCTTAGAACAGACTACCAAATTACATTAAAGCAAGTACTAGTTTAGATATTTTTATGAACAGCCTGGACATTTATTATGGGAACAAATGTTTTAGTATATTGGCAAGCTAGAAGGGCTTTAATGCCCGTGCTTGAAACATTTGTGTGTATGTATGTATGTATGTATGTATGTATGTAACATGAAAGATAAAGGTCGACTATACTTCAGAGAGAGGAGAACAGAGACACCTACATCAAATGATACATGTGGCAGTAACAGAATAAAATGTAGAATAGTTATTCCTTACTCAGCGAATATATCCTCAGTCAGAGAAGTGATAGCCAAGAATAGAATATATTAATGCTAGATGACAAGTTGGCTAATATCATAGGTAATACTCCTAGTCATGTATATAAGAATAGTAAGATTTTGAAGCGTTTATTATGTTATGATAGGAAGGGCAAACAAAATAGTTTCTCAAAGGAGACGACCCTTTGGGTGTAGAACTTGTAATTATTGTTCATTCATGGCGAATAGTAATATATTTATTCATCTAACAACTGAAAGGGTTTCTGAATTCACACATAATGCTGACTGTAAAACCAGAGAGTTAGTTTATCTGGCATATTGTTCAAAATGTCCCTCACTTTACGTGGGTAAAACTAACCGCTCACTATGTGAACATGTTAGGGAACATTTCTACGTAATAAATCGTGAGAAAGAGACTAATACATTAGTCAGACGTGCATAATTTTGACCTTACACATAAGTTTTCTTTAATGGTTTTAGAGATCACCCACAGAAGTTAGAGGTTAGGGAATTTTAAGAATAACACTGAAAAATCTGAGGTGAAATGGATCATTAGGCTACAGGCAGATAAGGCATATGGGCTAAATGATAAAGTTTCACTGAAATCATTTTAACTGACAGACCATTGAAATATTAAAGTATTTTTGCATGTTTGTTTATTGGATATAAGTTTTACACAATATTATTTTTTATTTTATTATTGGTTTATATACATATATATTTTTAAGCTGATAGTATAGATACAGTTTTATAAATCAAGTGTTTTGATACAGTTTATATAGTTATTTTGGTATTTTTTTTAGTGTATGCCTTACAAGTGTATATGCCTTTTTGTATCCTTGATAACCTTTACTTGCTGATAAGTTTTAAGATGTTCCCAGTACTTGATTATTTTTAATCACTGATAGGTCAATTGTTAATCTGTCAATTAGTATTGTGCTATTTAACTGTATGTGTGAGATGCAGTTTCATGTCTGATGAAATGTCTTTGTTTGACATGAAAGCGCTCACTTTATTAAAGTTTATTCCTGAGCCGTGTCTAGTACTTTCCTTTTGTTATATGTATATTTTTCGTTAGGGCTCTGGTATCTACTTCTTCACTGAGTTTTAGTTTCATTATACTTGATAACCTATTATTATGATCTGGCACTCCCTCATATCTGAGCCCAAAGTCATCCCGTGCCTCTCTGAGAAATTAGTCTCTCCTGATCCACCTCCCAGTTTTTATCAATCCCTGTCAGTGTACTGTATTGCATGGTTATGGAGCCTCTACTTACACAACTGAGGTGGATGATGGGAATTATAATATTCCTGTCATCAAATAAGCATGTCATGGTCTGCCTTTTAAGTCAGTGTAATGATGGTGACAGTGTTCACCCTTGTGTGGGATGTCAGGAGTTCAGGTGACAGGCACGGCTAAGCTGTTTCAAACCACAGCCTTGTACTGAGAACTGCAGAAGCCACCATCTGCAATGCTTGACAAGGAGTGCAACAAAAATATTAGACGTTTTTTGGCACTGCCTCTGTGCTCTAAATCAAGCACTACCCTCACCTTCGCCTACCATGTCTGCCTTCAGAGATCTCAGGAAAATTGGCAGGCAATTGAACTTTTGCCATGGGATGTGAATTGTCATTCAGTAATGGCCACTGATGATAAATCCAATAAAAAAAGTTATGCATTAATCGGTGTACTGATTTATCAACTTTGTGGGCTTCTGGAAGTAAAATGCTTACAGCAATGATCCCTACTTTTACTTAGATGACATATTCACAAGATTTGAATACTGTACCTCCGGAACTAGAATGAGTCATCCACATGATGATGTTTTGCCATCTGAATGTTTAAATAAAAAGGGAGAAAATCAGGCATATGTGCTGAGAATTCTATTTCTGAAATGTGCATTTATGTTTCACTAAACCCATGTCATCAGAATGTGGTTATTTTTCATGTCATATAGTACAGTTGTGTGACTGTGATGGCTGGAAACATGAGGAGGATATAGAATGTGAGGGTGGAAATAACCACCTGGAAAATATAACAGTTGTCCATTTATTCTATTACCTTTGTACTAGAAATATCTTAAAGGTTGCCATGGGTATAACTATTTTTATGGTTATACAGGCTACTGGTTTCAGCCACATCATTAGCAATCTTCATTCCATGTGTAAGATGTGTGCGCAGGTACCTCATATTTTCTTAAAAAATGTGGACAAAAATGTATATGAAGTTTCAGTATTAAGCATATAAATACAAATGAAAACATCTTTGTAAGCATTTTATTGTCTGACACACAGTTTGGAAGTGTAATTCTCAGTAGCAGAAATACTAAACACATTACTGATCAATCACTACTGCTAATGAGTCACACTTTTACAGCATTAGCTAGTCAACTAGATTCCTGTCCCAGAGACTTCCTATACTCTGGAACAGACCACCTATCTATATCAAACAAAGCTCCTCATTAGCACTCTTCAGGAAAAATCTTGATGACTGGATGGGAGATAGGAAATTCACCCCAGGGATCACCTCTGTGGCTCTGCTCGACAAGGGCACAGGAAAATAATTTTCTTGGGTGGCGAAAGCCAGGGTACCTTTTTGTCTAGGCTTATATAGGCTCTAGGGTCAATAGCCTAGTACTTACCTATGAGCCTATGAACCTATGAACAATCTTTATCCATTCTTTTGTATTGCTCAGGTGTGCATGTCATTGTGTAGGAACTAACGTTTATTGCTACAGCACTTTGAGCAGACTGAGTGATTCATAAATGATGAGTTACTAGCTAATTAACATATTCCACATGCCCAGAGGGGTTATTCAGCACCATGTAAGTGGATATGGGGTTTTGGAACTCCACTGTGCTTGGGAAGACTGCCTTGGTTTCTCAAGTGTTGCCAAACAAATTAATGAGAACAGTTTCCATTAGCACTCCATGAGATAGTGTTGGAAATCTTTCAAGGTATGCATTTTTTTCTATGCAAATCCTTATTTATTAGTATATTAATAAACATTTGCAATGAATTCTGTAAACCTGCAGCATTTCTGAATACACTTCTGTTCAAATCATCTGAAAAGTATTTCAAGGTCGGGCAACATAAAACATTCCTGTGTTAATATTTCTTCAGTATTTAACTTAATTAAAAAGTTTAGACTGTTATCTGACTTTATTTTATTTATTTTATTTTTATTTTATAGTTTGTTTACCAGGATAGTCCATTGGGCCAAGGAGCTCATTTTCAATGGATTCCTGGGGAGAAAAGCTTCAAACAATGATAAACAAGTGATAAAATAATTTAGATAAACATACAAAAAAATGTTACAAAGTATATAAAATGTATACGATTTGTAAAATACAATGGAAATGAAAAAAAAAGTACTAACAAAATAAATAATATAAAATGTTTCTACAGGGCAATCAAAGGCTGTATCTATCTGTAAATAAATTTACATAGTGTATAGTAGTGACTTCTCAAGTCAGATTAGAAGAAAGAAAATAAAAGAATAAGATAATAGGGAAATTAAGGTCCAATAGGTAAAGTGAAAGATATAGACAGGTATGTAAGGTAGAATTAAGGATGGAAGGTGTAGGTGGAGAGTTAGTTAGGAGATTAGACAGTGGGGATCAGTGTTATGTAATTTTGAGAATGAGAGGTAGGTGGGGTGTGGAGAACTAGAGGAGAGAGTTCTGAGTAACGGGAAATTACAGAAGGGAGGTAGGTAGGATATAGTTCAGTAGAGGAGGGTCAGGAGGGGTGGGAGTAAGAGCAATCCCAGAGGGATGAGAGGTGGGAGTGACGCAAGGTTTTGAAGCTGGAGTGGTTGTTGGTGGTAAGAATTTGTGCAGGAAGGGAGTTCCAGAGTCGGGATAGAGAGAAGGACAAAAGGAATTTGCCTGGAGTTCGAGCACTTTTATGTAGTTTGAGCAGGTTTTGATTGACTTGAATAATTTATGTAGGCTTGTGTTACATTAACCACTGTTTCTCTGTTTATCAATGTTTTCCCCAATTAGTAGTTGGATATTCTTGCATCTGCAATTGCCATCTTCTGTAGTTTATAACTTTTTTATTAGGGAGGGATGCCTATGGGATATAATAGTGCTTACATTGTTTAGACTGTTATTTCTACAATCACTGACTGCATTCTGATATGTGATGCTCCACACCTGTAACACCCCCCCACTCACCAACCCCTCCCTGGGTGTGTTAAGCTTTTTGCTGATATATATTTTCTTCCATCACAACAGGAATAAGGCTCCAAAATAAAAATTAAAAAAAAAATGGGGGTCATCCACATGGCAACCTTCTTTCTCAAATGCTGAGAATAAGGTCATAATGCAGGCCTTTCTTCTCTATGACGGATGTCTTCTTAATACACATTCTGCCAGCAAGCCCTTCTGTGACATGTCTGGTGGCAGGTGATTGACAATGTCAGTGCTGTTGGAGGGCAGGGCCAGGTGTACCATATGGTCCAACATAGGGCCACTGCATGGTTACTGACAGAGCAAATGTTATTGCATGGGATTGAAGGGCTACTGGTGGTGGGTCACCTACTGAATCACTACTCATGGAGATGCAGGAGTTTGTATCAAGTCATAGTGATCTGGGCAGCTCAGAAGAGTTTCACAGTGCAGTGCTGGATGTTTGGGCAGAGGTGGAGTACACCCAGATGATTTCTACTACTGATGACCCAGGTATGCCATTCAAACATTTATTATGTCCACTTTTACAAGTGATAGTAGCTTAAATGCTTATAATATGTTTATCCAGTATTGTGTCTAAGTATATCTGGCATTGAGGTACAACAACCACCTGCTCAAGGTATGAGCATACTTCTGTATTAGTTGCATGTATTACTTTCTCAGAGATTATAGCAGTTACTTGCATGCTAGGGCTATTTTTGGCCTAATTATTTTATATCTATGCTTATTTTTATTTTGTTTTTGCTTTTATTGGTTTATTCACAGGTGAAGCATTGTCTGGCACCTTCACTGTGTATCTCTCTCCATCTGATATTGGGGGAAGATTAGTTATTTATTTATTTTTATTTATTTATTTGCAATTTGTTTGCCAGGATGGTCCATTGGGCCATGAGGAGCCCATTTTCAATGGAGTCCTGGGGAGAAAAGCTCCAGAGTAATACAAAAAATACTAAATATAAAATACAAATACAATGATAGAGGTTATAAGATTACAAATTAGAAAATTACAAAATATGAGAGAATTTGGAAAGTATATAGTAATAAGTTGCAGTGTAGTGGCATTAGAAGGAGCAATTAGTACGATGCAAGATAAACTCATTATAAGCAAATACAGTTCTTGTACAATCTGATAGTTCCTACTGCTATTGCTATGAATAATGGAAACTATAGGAGTTTATTTACAGATATAATAGCTTGTGGGGAGTGAGAAAGGTAGGGGATGCTATGTAGGATGAGAACAAGAGAATTCCCTCTGTGAAGTTAGGTATGAGTGAAGTAAGGTTTTGAAGGCAGAGACACTGTCAGTTGTACAGATGCAAGGTGGGAGAGAATTCCAGTGGCGTGCTAGAGAGAAGGATAGAAGATGTTTGCCTGGTGGACGGGCAGATTTGTGCAATTTTATTAGACTTTGGAAGTTAGATCTTAGACATCTATTAGGTCGATGCATTTGGAAGGTAGAGGCAAGGGAGGGGCAGAGAGAGGGGCTAAAAATAATTTTGTGTGCTTGGGTAAGTTGATAATAGGTGAGATAATTGGGTAGCTCAAGCCAGTTCAGTTGATTATTCTCTGATGATGATTGTGGTGATGAACAGGCATAGACTGAGGTTACTAGGGGTATATCAGGCATAAGGATTATGGTTCCTACATCCTCTCCCCAATATATGGACACATTCAGTAGGTCTACGTATACCCATAACAGAGAAACATGTGAGAGTGGACAGGTTGATGGAGACATGGTTGATCAAGGTAGTGTGATTACCCCAGTTGAAGATCTGGCTGAATCTCTCTCTAGCCATTATGAGGTTGAGATACAATGCAGGGGTGTCAGTAAAGGTGTTAAGCGAAGGTGTGCCTACTATACTCCGCGAGTTTGGTGTGTCAGTAGTCACCACCCAGCATATGTGCAGGGCTGTCATGAAGGCACAGACAAGATCCACAAGGGCCTTGGAAGAGACAGTCACACTCCTGCACATTGTGCATTCTGACATACAAGAAAGAATGCATGAACCATGTGTATGACTCCCGGGACAGGATGAATCATACACTGGACCATGATTCATTCAAATGGAGAGATGATAAATTAGCAAGCAAAGGAGGGAGGTATTGCTGGAATTGAATTCATCCTCAAGTCTGGTGAGTGCCTTCATGAGGTGGACCCTGTTTTTCACAAAATCTCACAAAGACAACATTGATATATAGACTGTATTTTATGCGGCATATATCATGGACAGAAGTTCTTTAAAAATAAAAAAAAAAAAAAGATAGCTTGGTGCACAAGACCTGGGATAAAAAAGTGTCCAATCCTGGTCGGCACACTGGTGCCAGGACTGGAAAAAATGACAGTGTAGAATCCTCAAGACATGGAAACATTCCTACAATGGTGCTAGGCCAGGCTCAGGGGGAGGATTCCCACCCCCCCCCACCATTGTAGAAGGAAGTAGTAGTCCACAAAAATCGCAAAAACTGATAGACCAAAAAAGAGCCCTAAAGACAATAGAGTGGGATGCAGAGGATAAGAAAGAAATTAAATATCATTACTATTATGCAAGAAGCCCAGAATTTCCAGACAGAAGATATACAAAAATTAAGAGAGAAATTAGAAGAAAGAAAAACACTTGCACAAGAAAAACTGTCACAAGCTTCAAATAAAAAATTATGTTCATTAATACAACAAATTTATGAAAAACATTATATAGACCAAGAAATGTTGTGCCATTTGTAAAAAGAAGCAACTGAGGAAGTATAAAAATATAAAGTACAAAATCTACAGATTTTTGAAAGGTATGGAAAAGAAATATGGACATGGAAAAGAAAGAGAGATCTGATATGACACAATATTTATGCAAAGGAGAAAGCCAAATTAATCAATACAAAAAAAGCAGTCCCAAAGATATTTAAAGTGAAATACAGGCTAACGCTTCCAGATATGGAAAATTTCACAATACAAACAAAAAATATATCACAAAGAGGGAATGTCGTGCAGAAGATTAATAAAGTAGAAGTTAAAAAAATAAAAGCTGAAGTTATAGAATACCTGCAAAGTGAAGGATGTAGTGTAGAAAGTCCAACACAGGTTATGTCACAACATGATTGAATGATGAGTCCCCAGGTAAGGAGAAACAGGGGGAGTGGGAGACATCTGAAGATGAAATTTGGACATGGAAAAGAAAAAGAGATTTAGTATGGTGCAATATTTATGCAAATGAGAAAGCAAAACTAACCAATACAAAAAGAGCAGCACCAAAGATATTTGAAGAGATATACAGGTAACACCATCCAAATATGGAAAATTTTGTAATACAAAAAATAAGAAAACAAACAGGAGAAGTAGAAAACAGTATTAGTAATGGAGAAGTTAAAGAAATAGAAAATAAGCTTATGGAATACCTGCAAAGTGAAATATTTAATGTAGAAAACCTAACTGATAATGTCACAGCAGGATAGAGCAATGGATTCCCAAATTATGGAGAAACCAGTGGAGTGGGAAACATCTGATAAGTTACCATATGACAATACTTTTGAGCCTTCCATAGGAAACCAGTACAAAAGTTCAGTTGGAGATGCACAGCTAGGGATGAACAGGAAACGGTGCCAACTTTGACACAGTCAATGCTGTGGAGTAAAAGGCCAGTAAAGTTCCTGTATGAAAGAGCAACAGATGACACAGGATGAAACTGCATGTAGCACAGAAAGATGCTTTGGAACTTTCTGTAGAATGCCCACAGGAAATGGAGAACAAAGAATGTGCCCTCAATTTAGAAGAAATTGATCTAAGAGAAGGGTTGCTTGATTTAATATAGATGGACAGACATATCAAGATCAAGGAAAGAAATAGACTACAGAAAGTCAATAAAACCCAAAAAGTTGGAAGTTTGATAAAGCAAATGAACAGAGTAATTAGGACTGTTCATAGAGATTCATGCGATATCACAGAAGTAAATAGGATATATTACTGTGCAGCTAAACTAATAACAGATAAAGTCTTACCACAAAAACACAGGGCAGTAGGGAAAAGAAGGGGAGAAATCAAATGCCATCATGGAAGTATCAAACAGTGAAAACTATAAAGTTAAAGTCAAAGTCAACGTAAAAAAATGGTGGTACCCTGTGTGGCTGTGTCAGCCCATTCTAGTGATATGCATATTTTATCTTCTTTTGCACAGAAAATCTCCAAAAAATCATTTTCTGCACTTCCAATTGAAGGTACAATAACTTATAGTAGACAGAAGTTACTAGAAATTAAACAGTTGACATCTACATGTTGCTGGTTGGATGCCTTGAAGTCTGCAGAATATCTGGGGCCTACAATTTCCACAGAGCTACAACAACTGGGTATTTTAACTCTTCATACTCTAAAGTGCCTGAAACTGGTAGAACAAGTTTCTGGAATATGTTGGACAAGAAAAAAGAGAAAGAGATGTCAAACAACAAAGAAAAGAGGTTGCAAAGCAGGTATTGATGTAAAGTTAAAAGCAACCCCCCTACAAGCCTGTACTACCAACTATACTGCTAGCTAATGTGAGATCACTGAATAGCAAGATGGACTATTTGAGAATGGAACTCTCCAACAAGAACAAGGTAAGAAATACTTGTTTATTTTGGGTTACTAAGATGTGGCTGCATGACAAGATAAATGACAGTACAGTAAACGTAGAGAATTTTACAGTTTCAAGCAGACATAAAAAACATGCACTGTGTAGAAAGGCCAGATAAGGTGGAGTCTGTATCTATGTTAACAAAAGACAGTGCAGCAACTGTGAAATAATGCTATCATACTGCTGTGAGAACTTAAAAGTTCCTGTCCACTAAATCTAGACCATTTTACTTGCGCAGAGAGCTGAATGGGGTCAGTGTAACAGTGGTGTGTATCCCACCTAGTGCTAATACTACTAAGGCTCTAAATAAACTATGCAATCACATGGGTGAGCTGCAGAGCAAATATCCTGACTTTGTGCATGTAGCAGCTGGTGACTTTAATAAAGCAGATCTGAAAGAAGTACTCCCACACTACCATCAGTATGTGGACATTCCTGCAAGGGTTGATAATATCGTAGACAAGCTGTACATAAACTTAAAGAAAGCTTATAAGGTAGTGCAACTTCCACAAATGGGAAACTCTGACCATTATACCATCTTGTTATTGTCAGCTTACAAACCTGCACTGGATAGACAGAAACACACAAATAAGCAAATCAGGGTATGGCCTGAGGGGGCTATGAAGGCTCTCCAAGACTGCTTTGAAAGAACCAACTGAGATATGTTCAAGGAGGCAGCCACAGTGAATCAGCATCTGAACATTGATGAATACACTGAGGTAGTGATGGCATACATTTCAAACTGTGTTGATGGGGTAACAAATACCAAGTGTATCACTATTAGAGCTGACCAGAAGCCATGGCTCACCCCTAAGGTATATGAGCTTCTGAAGGAGAAAACACAGCTTACAGGACTAAGCAAAAGGTAATCTGAGGAGGGGTATAAAGGAGGCTAAGAGGAAGTATGGAGAAAGGTACAGAGCCACTGTGAAGACATGAAAGATGCAAGAAGACTATGGCAAGGTATACAGGAAATCACTGACTACAAAATCAGGTCAGCACAGTGTGAGGACAGCATTGAATTCCTAGACAGTTTGAACATCTTCTTTGGTAGATCTGAGGAAAGAAACAACAGGTTGGTACTAAAGCTACCCACTGATGAGAAGGATGCAGTACTCAGCCTCAGCACAGAGGAGGTAAGAAGAGATCTAAGGAGAGAGAACCCCAGGAAGGCTGTTGGCCCAGACAACATACTGGGCAAGGTGTTAGAAGGTTGTGCTGATCAGCTATGCACAGTGTTCAAGGAAATATTTAACACATCTCTTCCCATGGCAAAAGTACCCTCATGCTACAAGGAAACTAACATCATCCCACTACCTAAGAAAACCACTCCTTCCAGCTGTAATGACTACAGACCAGTTGCTCTGACATCCACTGTTATGAAATGTTTTGAGTGACTGATCAAAAAGCATCTTTCATCATGCCTACCTCCTGATTTTGATCCTTTGCAGTTTGCGTACAGAGCTAACTGCTCCACAGCTCATGCCATATCAGTAGCACTACACATCTCCCTTGAGCTTTTAGAGGGCAAAGACAACTATGTGATGATGCTGTTCATAGTCTTCAGCTCTGCATTTAATATGGTGGTACCAATGCAGCTGATAGAAAAACTGGTAATTCAGGAATCAGTAAACATCTCTGTAACTGGATCATGGACTTCCTGATTGAGAGACCACAGAGGGTGTGTTCAGGTAAGAACACATCAAAGTACATCACGATTAACACCAGGGTTCCAGAGGGATGTTTTCTCAGCCCACTGTTACTCATCATCCTGACCCACGACTGCTATGCTAAGCACAAGTCCAACCATATCATTAAATTTGTTGATGACACCACAGTCGTGGGGCTCATGCTCATCACAAAGGATGATGAAAGGACATATAGAGAGGAGATGGCATCTCTGATCAGTTGGTGCAAGGGGAACAACCTTGACCTGAATGTAAGCAAGACCAAAGAGATTATCATCAACTTTAGGAAAAGGAGAACAAACCACCCAGCACTCAGCATCAATGGTGAGAGTGTGGAGAGGGTTAAGATTATGAAATTCCTGGGTGCTCACATATCAGAGGGTCTGTTGTGGTCAGGAAACACCAGCCAACTGGTCAAGAAAGTGCACCAATGTCTCCACTTTTTAAGAAGGCTGAAAAAAGCTATGCTTCCTCGTCATATTCTTTCCACCTTCTATAGAGGTGCAGTAGAGAGCATCTTCACCTGCAGCTTCACAGTGTGGTTTGGAAGCTGCACAGTTACAGAAAGGAAGGTGCTACAAAGAGTGGTGAGGGTTGCAGAGAAGGTAACAGGTTCCAGTCTTAAATTGATGCATCTTTATTATGCAAGAAGCATCTGGAAGGCCAACAAAATAATACAAGCAACGCACATCCTGTGCATGGACTGTTTAAGAAACTGGCATTGGCAGGAGATATCCACCATCCACTGCAGGACTACAAGATTCAGTAACAGTTTCTACCCTACAGTGAATCTGAACTGGTGCACTAGTCCTAGGCATCTGGACACATAATAATCAATTTTTATTTATTTGTGAAATATATACTTACATATATTCCAAGTAAGTGCCATATTATAGTCAGTATTATTTAACTCACTCAAGTGCAATATTAGACAAATAACTTAGGCATTTCAATCTGTAGTGTGTTTTGTATTACTTTTAATAGGGTAGTTCACTTAACTCAAGGGAAAGTATTCTTTTTGTATATGAGTGTTGGTAAATGTCTCTGATCTTTCTGGCATGTATTGGGATTACTATTGTATTTGTTTGTATTTGTTAGTTATGTTTATTCTTCTACTTGCATGTGTTGCTTCACTTTCCATTGTAATATCAAGAATTGAGCTGAAGCACAAAATTTCATTTAGGCTACACGTGTGTAGTTCTAAATGACATTAAAGTTTACTTTGACTTTGAAAATATAAGCACAGATAGAAAAAATTAGAAGATATGAAGATAAATATAAAGGAAAAGTACAGGACAGTAAAGAATAAGCTATTTATTGATGACCCAAAAAAGTTTTAAAGAGAATTGGGAAACAAGGCAAAAGGAATTGAAACACCACCAAAAAGAAGAATTAGATACATTTTGGAGAAATATCTATGAAGATCCTGTGGAACATAACAAAGACGCTGAATGGATAGAAGAAGTAAAAGAAAGAATAAGAAGTTCAAATGAACAGGATATAAAATGGGACGAAGTAATGGCCAGAGAGATTGAAACAAAGTTAAGGAAAACTCCTAATTGGAAAACCTCAGGCCCAGATGCCTAACTTCTGGCTAAAAGTATTAAAATCTTGACTTCCGAGACGCTGCACATTGAGTAACTGCTTAATTTAAGCTCTCCCAGTCTGAAAAGAGAAACTTAGAAGAGAAAGCCAGTGGACCTAAATTTCTGAGTAAATGTCAGTAGACGGCTAGTAAGCACATTGCCTGGGTTCCAGGAAAAAGGAAATACAGAGGACCTGAAGAAAATCAGCTACAATAGGTGATGAAAAAACACTGACTGGGAAAAGTACTGCAGCTGTTCATTAAAGCAGTGCAAGGTCCAGACATGACTTCCAGTAACCTAGAGGAAAGTATAAAGCAACTGCACAAAGACTTGATTAAAATAAAAAACACTAATGGAGTATATCATCTCAAACAATAAAAAGCCTGGAAAAAAATGCAAGAAGCTTTAAACAGATATTCAGATAAGGTGATAAAACTGAAAAATTCAGAGACTGAAATGAAGAAAAGACTGACTGAATATGAGACTGCACAAGAAGAGATGTTTCAAGAAATAATAGAATTTGAGGACAGAGCATGTATGGAAAACATGAGATTTTCTGCTGTACCAGAAGCTGGAAGGAACAGACTGTATTAATTTTATGAAAGCACAAATAAGCAACTGGACTGGTATTCCACAACAGGAATTGCTAATTGAAAGGGCACATTGTGTGTATGCTCCAAACCTGACTATGAGAAAGCAACCCAGACCTTTAATAGTAAATATGTAATCATACCAGCAAAAGGAACTGATTCTGACAAAAGTGTGGCAGAAGGAAAAAGTACTAAAAATGGGAGACAGCAAAGTGTAGGGAATGACTACTTGTACACCAGGCAGAAGAGGAGTAAATGTATTCCATTATTCATGGAATGTTGAAAAGCAGGCATGAGATTCAACCTGCTATACCCAGCTATTTTCATTTTTTCCCTGGGGGCAAAATATTTTTTTTGATGAAGTACATGCTAAGGACAACATTTGTCCAACAAAAAGTTAGCTATGAAACAGAAGGATATTCTGCTTCTTGTTTTACTGTTAATAAAGACCACAGAGAGACTGTGCCAGTGAAACATTTTCCAAAGTTTCAATGGAAAATGCTTGAGAGAAGGAAAAACACAAAAGAGTGGGCTAGACGAATTGAGAGTACATTGGAAATAAAGCAGAGACAGGATTTGGGAGATGGAGACGAACAAGAATAAAACCAGTAACTTGAAAACTGACAAATGTAGGATTACAAAGCAATAATTATATTTATGAAACTTGACAGAACAAGAAAATCTGGAAATATTGGACTTTATTGTACTTTGTTAAAATTGTAGGGGATTCTAAAGCATATGCCCTACTTCATGTCATTGATGTTCAGAGAATAAAACCAGTAACTTGGAAATTCACAAATGTGGGATTGCAAAGCAATAATTATATTTGTGAAACATGGCAGAAGAAGAAACTCTGGAAATACTGGATTTTTTTGACTTTTTTTAAAACTTGTAGGGGACTCTAAAGCAAATGCTGTACTTCATGCCCTTAATGTTTGAAAAAATATTCAGGAGAGGGGAAAATAAGGGAGAAAGTTAAGCGTAAGTAAAATTATTTTTTTCTTAAAGGTATTATTTTAATAGTGTATGGTTTTCTTTGCATGCTATAAAGTAAAGTTTTCTCAGTTATTTTTGAGTGCAATGGAGATACTATTGTAAACAGGTGATCCTGTTTTTTCTTTCTCTTTTTTCTTTCTCCCTTCATCTCTCTTTTTCCTTTGTCAGTTTCAAGAAATGTAGGCACTGCGATGTAAAAAGTAGAAAAAGAAGAAACATCTGGTGAAAAAGCAAGACAAAAGAAAAATTAGTTTGCTTTTTCTCATTCTTGCATAGGGGAATAATTGGGTTGAGACCCTTAGGTTAATCTATTAGGAAGTTTTAAGAGAAAGCAAGTAAATGAAAAAGAATATTGAATATTATAAGGCTTTTTCTAGCAAACAAATGCATGCTTGGCAACTTTGTGTCTGGTTTTCGTGTCTCTAGGAGACAATCCAATAAAGAGAAATGGCTTGGAGAAAATGTTTTCTGAAAGCATTTAAGAGTTTTCCCAGCTAAGAGAGCTATAACGATAACACAAATCCAGACAGCACTTAAAAGAAGCACAGGCAGTAACAAGTGTCTTAGCATGGATAACCTTTCTTTTAGGTTACCTCAATTCTATGTGGCTGTCAGTTTGAAACATTTCTTCCTATTAGTGGGTAAAACATCAATATTTTAAGATGTACATAGCTTTGTATGTTATTATTAAGTTGATAGGTTTTGGAGGGTATTGGGGTGTGTTTTTGAAGGCTTTCAACAAAACAAAAAGTTTTGTAAGATGTGACATAGGCTCAAATGGCTATGACAAGAAACAACTGTATAAAAGATTAAGCTGCCAAACAGTATATGCATGTAACACAAATGCTGGAACTAGACATTCAACAAAAATGCTGTTATACATAAAAGGTGAAAATACTAACTTTTTAAGAACATTATACTTTCTATAATATCTTTAAACATCAGTGGTCTCAAAGATAAATACAAAAAAGAAAGAGTAGTGAACTATATTAAAAAATGTAGACTGCAAATAGCTATGCTAAAGGTGATACACTTGAAAAGAACTGAATATGTGAATTTGATAAAGAAAGGTTTTCAGGGAGTTATTCAGTGGAATACCTGGAGTAAAGGCAAGGAGGAGTACTTATATTAATTGCAAGAGGAGCTCCAATAATGATAGAAGAGGATATAAAAGATAGGAATGGTAGATTTGCAGTACTAAGGGGCTGCTGATAAGAGAGTAGGATTACAATGACATGCATTTATATTCCACCAAAAACTGTTATAATGAAACTTAAGAAAATTCTGGGAGAAATAATCAGCTTTCAGTAAAGAATATTACTTATAGCTAGAGACTAGAATTTGATTGCAGCAGTGAAGATGTATCTGGGAGCCCAGAAGGGAAAATATAACAAAGCAGGTTAGATTTTCTTAAGAATTTATGTAAATATTTGGCATGGAAGATGTGAATTCAGTACTAGAATTTTGGAGTGAATTTGCATATTATTTCCCAAGACACAAAAACTGGGCTAGGCTAGACAGAATTTGCATTTCACAGGAACATGTGCATTTAATTGAAGGTCTTGATATGCACCCAATAACTATTTTAGATCATGCGCCAATATTAACTAAAATAAAAATACAGGGTAATGACATAAAAATGAGACATTGGTACTTTCCCACCTATCTATTGAAAAAAGAGGAATTTAATGAATGGGTAGTGGAAATTATTCAGCAGCTATTAGATTAAATAGAAATTTCTTCTGAAAGTATAGCTAGATAACAGTATAACATTAAAGTGGAGTTTAAAATAGAGTAGAAATAAAAGAAAGAGAGGTATGCTTAAGAAGTAGCACAAATTATTTAGAAAGACTAACAAGTGTTAAAGTATTGCAAAATAGGGGGGAATCCAACAGATCAAGAAGAGAAGCAACTGAAGAATGCTAAACAGAAAATAAGGGATTACCTCCATAATATGCATAAGTTTAGAAAGATTGCTGTTAAGCAACAGTTTTTTGATAATAACTCTAGAAGACAAAAACTTTTAGTGCAACAACTCAGGCAACAGAATGTAGAAAGGGCTGTTGCCAAGTTTAGGAGGCTTATAACAAGGAAGATAACATGAGGTCCTGTAGAAGTACTTGAAATATTTTTGGAAATTCTATGAAAGTCTGTATAAAGCAGAGAAATATGGAAATTAAGAAATGGTACAAAAGGAAATGCTTATGGAAGAAATAAATATGCCAAGGTTAGAGGTAGATGAAGCTCAATTACTAACAGCTAAGATAGGAAGAGATGAGATAAAAATGGTGATGCATGACCAATCTACAGGAAAGCTCCCAGGAATAGATGGTATTCCTGTGGAAGTTTGGAAGCTAGGAGGAATGAAACTGATAAAGAGTTGGAAGGTTTTTTTGCAGCATTTTAAGAGGAGAAGTACCAACATTCTTGAAGAAAGTGGTAGTAGTTGTAATACCTAAAGAGGGTAAAGATCCATCAGATCCAGCTTCATACAGGCCCATTTCAATACTAAACAATGATTATAAAGTGATTATGTCTATAATTGCTAATAGAATGGCAAAAGTGATGCCAAAAGTGATACATATAGATCAATGTGGTTTTGTAGGGAGAAGCAAACATTTGACAACATTAACAGAACATTGATGATCCAGAGGGAAGCAGAATGTAGGAAAATACCACTGCTGTTTGTGGGCCTTGATGCAGAGAAAGCATTTGACAGCGTAAGCTGGGATTTTATGAGCAGAGCAATGAAAGCATTTGCATTTCCTGATAAAATCATAAGGTTGATTAGGAGGATATATGAGGGATCGGAGGTGAAACTTAAAGTGGGTGGGGGTATTCTCTGATAATTTTTGCCTGAGCACAGGAACCAGGCAGATGTGCCCTCTCTCCCTTTTGTTATTTGCATTATATTTAGGACCACTGACAAAGAAAATAAGGAACTCAGAAATTCAAGGATATAATTTGTATGGTAAAAAGCAAAAGTTTCATCCTGTGTCTTGCCAACCTCCAATCAACCCAACGCTGTCTCGTTGCCCTGCAATGTAAGACCCTGCATTGGTAGAACACTAAAGTGCTTTCAGCTACACCAGTTCCCCTCAGCAAAAGTTTCATCCTGTGTCTTGGCCAATCTCCAATCAACCCAAGGCTGTCTCATTGCCCTGCACTGTGAGACCCTGCATTGGTGGAACACTAAAGTGCTTTCAGCTACACTAATTCCCCTCAGCAAAAGTTTCATCCCATGTCTTGGCCAACCTCCAATCAACCCAAGGCTCTCTCATTACCCTACACTGTGAGACCCTGCATTGGTGGAACACTAACATGCTTTCAGCTACACTAGTTCCCCTCAGCAAAAGTTTAATCCTGTGTTTTGGCCAGCCTCCAAGCAACCCAAGGCTGTCTTGTTGCCCTGCACTGTGAGACCCTGCATCGGTGGAACACTAAAATGCTTTCAGCTATACTAGTGTATGTTAGAGTTGTATTTAATCTGTCCTCTAAACTGAAGACTCTTTCCCCTTTCACTGTACACGTGCACACTACTGGTCCCTCCACCCCATTTTTCTCTTCCTATTGTACTCCTAGGTCAATTACTTAAAACTGCTTTCTCTTGGAAAAAGTTCCCCTATGTACGTGCAGCCCATACTTTAATTGTTTTTCCCTGTAGAAGTGGTGGTCCTTTTTACCACACTGTACTAGATTGGTAGCATAAGATGTGTAGTTATTAGGAAGATACTACACTACACTGACCTGGAATTGGCTTAGTTTAGTTTTCCTGTTTTTTTTTTAGCAGCTGGCCTAGTCCAGTTTTTCTGACTCACAACCCTTGTATTACTTTGTGTCTACCCCCCTCCCCCACCTTGAACCTGCACAACTCCTTCCCACTCCTGCTTAAGGTATCAAAAAACCTGATGTAGAAAGTGCCACCATTTGACTTAGCTTTTCTGCCTTGCTTCATAGGAATCCCCAGTAGTGTGCTTGCATGTAGGTACTACCTGGTATTGTTTTTGTTTGTGATTCTTATTGCTACTTTTGTAAAGTTCATCTTAAGGGGATCCTGCAGTGCTTCTGTAACCATTCTGCCTCCCCAAACACTAACTTTAAATGTGTAGGTACCCTATTGTAAAATAAAAATATATCCTATACCTACCACTGTTGTATATTAATGCTGCATGCATTTGCTAGCAGTCTACCATGGATTTTATCTCCCTAGGCTTTTTCTCCCTCCTCTGAGTACTCATAGCTTACCATTGTACTTACTCAGGCCACCAGGTGGCATTGTTCAACCACTGCCTATCTTTTAATAAAAGCCAAAGGTACTGTAACTGTTCTATTCATTTACCACTGCCTTCTTTTAGCCCTAGTAATACTTACTATATTCTACTAAACTGCTACTGCCCTGTTTTCAGCTCCTATTCCCTGTCAACCCTCTACATCCTTCTAATTTTACACACACACAGTGCATTATGCCAGTGCCTCCTTACCTCTAAGCTAGTTCTCAGCTTCAATTATAACTTTTTGCTGACTTTTTTTCCTTCTCCATGGCTCTGCCTGCTCCATTCACCCTGCAGACTCGCTCTGCTCCCCTACCCTGCCCCCAAATTCCACCCACCCCCACTACTCCTACTCTTACTTTTATTTCAACCACACTCCACCCACTCAAGATAACCATCCAGTCAAAGCCTTCCCCTCTTTTCCCCTCCTCCTTTCTTCCACAGTCAACCATTCAATCAAAGCCTTTCCCTCTTTACCCCTCCCCCTTTCACTCACAGTAATTAAATACATCACTACTTATATACATCACTCTTTCACTACCCCCTCTCACCCCACAGCTCTTCTCTCCAAATACAAAGCATCCCATATTAAACTACCTTTTTCTAACCATGCTTTCCTTACTGTTCCTAACACTCCAAACCCCCATCTCCCTCCTACTACTCCTAACAACTTTACACCATGCCAGCTCCTATACCTCCAATCAGCTTCCACTCTCTACTCCTTACCATACTCCCACACAAAACCATCTCCTCCCTCACATAAATAACCATTTCTTTTCCATCTCCTCCTCTCTGTTTCAGCTCAACCCTCTGCACATTTTTAATCCTAAAATTATTTCCACTACTGCTAAGATACTTACTCTTAAACAAATACTAGACCATCCAGAATACCCTAAATCCAAACCAAAACACACTAAAATAACTTCCTTCAATAACCTCATCTTAGCTGGAGACATTCACCCCAACCCCGGACCTAACCCACTCACAAATAACAATTACCCTCCCCCTTCCTCAAACCTTTCATCCCCCTACAATACTCTGAAATTTTTCACACTCAATGCCCAGAGTCTCAACAACAAAGCACATCACTTTCAAGCATGGCTAAGTCATAACCAACCTGACATTGTAGCCATCTCTGAAACTTGGCTCACACCCACACCTCTGACTCTGAAATCCTACCCTCTGGATTTCACACTCTTAGATGTGACTGCCCAAAGAAAAAAGGTGGAGGTGTTGCATTAATCTATTCCAATCTACTTATCTTAATTCCCCTACCAAACCCCATTCCTAAATTCACCAATGCGGATCTAACATTCGGTCTATTAAAAATGAATAATCACAAAAGCCTCTGTATCATCTCCCTTTAAATCCCATCCGGGAAATAATGTCTCAGTGCTTGAAGACATACTCCAATGGGCTTCAGCTGAAATTAACCTTGAAACTTACATACCAGGTGATGTAAACATCGACTGGAATAAAATCAACAGTCCCATACCCTCCCTGTCCGTTAACCTCTTTAACTTTACTCAAGTAACCCACTCCATCACCCGACCCAATAAAACAAATCCCCTGGGATCCACTCCTGACTGGATCTTAGTCACCCATCCAAATAAAATTACAAACTCTGGCACCATCCCTGACTCTATTAGTGACCAACTCCCAGTTTTCATTTACCGTGCAACCACCTCTCATCCACACCAACATCAATATATTCAGACCCGCAACCTTAGTAAATCTGACCCCACTACCTTCTCTAACTATCTCAAACAAATGAATTGGAACATTCTAAAAACCCTTCCACTCAATAAAGCCATAGACTACTTTAGTTCTACTTTCCTAGATGCTCTAAATTCCCTAGCTCCACCAAGGAAAAAAGAATAAAAACTATAACTGCCCCTTGGCTAACCAAAGAAACAAAGCAAATTATGCATCAATGAGACAAATCCTGGAAGCTTTACCAAAAGAATAAACTTCCCGAAACCCTTCTCCAATATACACAGCTCTGTAACTTTGCAAAAAAACTAATCTTCAAAGACAAAAAATCCTACTACACTAAGCTCAAATCCAACCATCCCCAAAACCCTAGGCTTTTTTGGAACACCATAAACTCGCTGCTCAACCCAGGCTCCAAAAATAACCCCTGTCTGGACTCTGACCTTGAATTAGCCTCACTATTCAACTCTTTCTTTAAAGAGTCAATATCCAACCTAACGAAAACTTTTCCCAACAATGACCCATATCTCCTACATTCCACCTCATCTAAGTCCCCAAATAATTTCCCCCTTATGTTTGAGCTTAAACCTGTCTGTACTAACTACATAAAATGACTTCTATCCAAACTTAAACCCTGCTCCAATGCACCTGACAACATCCCCTCTTCCTTTCTCAAGTCTGCTGCCGATGGTATAGCCCTCGCAGTTAGTATCCATATTCATAGATCCATAAGGGAATCCTATGTCCCTAAACTCTGGTGTTCTGTCTTTATTCTTCCTCTCCACAAGGAAGGCAAAAACACTAACATTTCAAATGTCCACCATATAGCTCTTCTCTCTCCAATCTCCAAGCTCCTAGAGAAATGCATCCACCCCCAACTTACGCCTTTTCTGACTAAAAAACAACTTCTTACCCCTACCCAACATGGCTTACGACCAGGACATAGCACCATAACAGCTCTACTCTCATTCTTAGAAACTGTCAATCAAGTCCAAGATTCTGGGAACTTAGAATCCACAGTGCTCCTAGATCTCTCTAAAGCATTTAATACTGTTTCAATGCTGTTTCCCATAAGCACCTTCTAAGTCACCTCTCATACTAAATCTCTCCCAAAACACTCTTCCTTGGTTCTCAAGCTATCTGTCAGATAGATCACAGACTGTGAAATGGAAAAAAGGCATCTCACCTTTCTTACCCACCCCTACCGGAGTACCACAGGGGTCCATCCTTGGTCCAATGCTGTTTAATATCTTTATCAATAACTTTCACTATGCTATTCCTAATGCCAAAGTCATCCAATATGCAGATGACTCTACACCTGTCTGCTCTGCCTCTGGCCTCCATGAACTCCTATCTAAAATTCAGACTGCCTTCTCAACTACTGAAATCTGGATGTGCCAAAATCACCTTTCTCTCAATGCTAACAAATCTAAAATAGTACTGTTCACACCCTCAAAATCTTTCTATTTTGATAAAAATTCCTTCCAAGTCCTTAACCGAAGCAACTCTCCAATCAAAGTTGTTCCCTTTGCCAAACTACTCGGTGTAACTATAGACAAACACCTCAAGTTCGACATCCATATTCAGCAAAATATAAAGAAAACCCACCAAAAACTAGGTATGCTATACAGGAACAACCACTTCCTCTCTACTCCTACCAGGCATACTCTGGCCTCCTCTTACCTCCTTCCCTCCCTTCTGTACGGGGCCCCACTACTAACTAACCTGTCCTCTTCCATCACTTCCAAACTTGAAAGCTGTTATAATAAAATGTCTAAATTTGCCACTAAAGCCAAGCATTTCACTCATCACTGTGTTGCCCTCCAACTCCTCAACTGGATAGAATTCACAAATTACCTGGACTTCCTCCAGCTCACTACAGCACATAGATTAATATTTAATCCAACCAAATGCCCTGCTCTAACTAACATCCTTCCCCCATACACCCCAAATAGAACTCTCAGATCTGAACACCAAAACTTAATTACTGTCCACAAACCTTAACGTGCTGCTGGACAACTTCTCCTCTCCTTCTCCTTAGGTAAGAAATGGAACTCTCTCCCTTCCACACTAAGGACAATGTCAAACACAAACAACTTCAAAACTCAGCTTTACACCTACCTCTCCTCCAAATGGAAGTGTAACTGCATTCTCCCTACCTAGAACTCTTTAACAAAAGCCACTGAGAGGGTATCCTGAGTTCCTAAGCACATTATAACTAGCTATAACCTTCTATAGCTAATTCCCATACAATCTCTTACACTCTGTAAATATTGTAAATAGCTTTTGACTTTTGACATTAACTGTGTGAATTTGTTAAAATGTATCTGCACGATATTTTTCCACTATGAGCACTATTGCTCACACTTTGTATTATTCGATATGTATTTGTACTTGTACTTTTATTTTTATTGGACTCTGTCTTTGCTGTAATCTGTTTCATGGAGCTTTTCTCCCTAGGCCTCCACTGAAAATGGGCTCTCTGGGCCCAGTGGACTTCCTTGGTAATCAAACTGGAAATAAATAAATAAAATAAATAATGGTAGCCAAGAAAAGCGGGCTCTATTTGCAGATGACATTATTTTATATCTGACAAACCCAGAAAGGGACATTACAGCGTTGTGAAACATTTTGAGACAGTTTGAAATCTTTTTGGGATACAAAATGAATCAAGCTAAAACAAAGGCAATAGTGATAAATTATATACCTACATAGAAACTGGTTCAGCAATATCGATTTTTATGGGGACATGATAAAACAAAATATTTAGGAGTATGTATTAAAACGGATTCCAGTGTGCCAGCTAAGGATATGTGGGAAGTTACTAAACAAAAGATTATACAAAAACTGAGAAAATGGAAGCTATGTTACATGGATATGGATAGTAAGATACAAGCAGCATTTTAGTCCCTTTAGTCTTATACACAGGTCAGGCATATTTTTATCAATCAGAGCAGAAGTTGTGGATAGCAATTTATAAAGAGCTGAAGGTTTTTATCTGGGAGGGGAAGATGGCAAGAGTCAATTGGTACAATCTGATTCTTCTAGTAGAACAAGGTGGATTGGGATTACCTGGTTTGAAAGGGTATTTCAGAACAACACAGCTAAAGCTCCTATGCATAGCATAAGCAAAAAACTATAATTCAAAGTGGAAAGGAATGATGATGAAACAAGGGGGAAGCTCAAGAAATAAGGAAAGACTGGGATTTTGGATGCAGACCTTTAAGGAAATAATCAGAATATTATATTTATAAAGTAGCAGAATGTATTCTAAGAGCTAAGCCAAAGAGAAATAAATGTGGGGGTCCTAAATGAAAGTCCAGTGCTAGTAGAGTTTTTAGTAGAGTGTAGAATAGAAGCTGCCATTAAAAAGGGAATAATTAGTACATAATGTAAAATATTGCATGATAACTATAAGAATCAATCAGAGGAGTTTAGAAAGGATTGGGAAGAGAGACTGGATAAGCAATTCACAAAGAAACAATGGAGAGATATATGTATGTCTCCCAAATATGCAACAAAGTCTAGAAGATTTAGAATATTTGCTTGGAAGTGTTTACTTAGGTATTTTTATACCCCAAGTAGACTCCAAAGAAATTTTCCTCAGGTTGACAGCAAATGTTAGAGGTGTGATGGGGAAGAATGAGATAACTGGGAGTATATTTTCTGGAATTGTAATGAGTTGGCAGACTTTAAAGATTCCCTGCAGAGTGCTCTGTCAGAGATACTGGGTGAACAAATTGGTGTTAACTAAGAAAATGATTTTTTGAGCTATAATACAGAATTGGAATTGCTTAGATATAGTAAGGCCTTGCTAAGTCTATTTATGGTGGCTGCCAAAAAAGCAATTATTAGAAAATTGAACTCAAAGTCTAAACCAACTTTACTAGATGTAGCGATTATAGTAACAGAGATAAAACAACTGGAACTGGGATCTTTAGAAAAGGGTAGGAGCAAATTACATATTTAAAATGGGAATTGTGGGAACAATAAATGCTGAGGAGGAACAAGGTTAAAAAGAAGGCAGGATTTGAATGAGCTATGTAATGTTTGACTGACAATGACTGGATAAGTATAAGTGATGTATAATGTTTGTAACTGCAGTTATGTCAACATGGTTTGTAATGTATAATGTTTGCAACTAAAATTATGTCAGTATGGTTTGTTTTCATTTATAGAAATGTAAGATTGCCTATGTCATACGTGACAATTTAACAAAGATGTTTATTGTTAAACAAAAAAGTATTAGCATCTTTATATGAAGGTTTAGCCATGAGTACGAACTCTTTATATGCACACCCTAAGCAGACACCAACCTGGTTAACAAGAAGAACAATACTCATACTTAAGAGCAAACCTGCAAGTTATTCTAAAAGCTATAGACCAACAGCTTGCCTTTCAATGACGTATAAACTATACACTATAACTGATGCTGACAGTTTATAGTCATTTAGAAGAAAACTCAGTTATGGCAATAAAACAAAAAGGTAACAAAAGAAAGTCATATAGAACAAATGATAGTTTGTTGTTAAATAAAGTCATAGTGGCAAAGCATAAAAAGGGGGAGAATATATGTGTGACATGGATAGACAACAAAAAAGCATTTGACATTATCCAACATTCATTGATAAAAGAATGCTTAAAAATGTGTAAGGTACACCCTATACTGATCGATTACATTACAGCAACCATAAAACAGTGGCAAACCACTTTGCAGTTACGCCATAATAAAGGACAAATTATTACTCCAGGGATAAAAATTCAAAGGGGGATATTCCAGCATGACTCTTTGTCACCACTGCTCTTTTGTCTTGCCCTTAACCCATTAAAATATCTTCTTGACAGGCTCACACCTGTCTGGGATGCCAGGGAGTAGTGCTGGCAAAAATGCTGAAACTGTGTGCCTGCAGACCCACACACAGTACACTTCATGTTGACCATTACCCCACACACACACACACACACACACACACACACATACACACAGACATTTTTAAAAGCAATTTATCACATAAGGAGACAGTGGCCTGACAGTCAGCTGAGAGTGCATAATTGCTATTACCTCACCTCTGACACTTATACAGTTCATCTGTGTAAGAACTGCCCTTCTGTAACCCCCCCCCCCACACACACACACACACACACACACACACACACACACACACACACACACACACACACACACACACACACGCACACACGCACACACACGCACACACACGCACACACACACACACACACACACACACACACACACACACACACACACACACACTCTGCAAATGTTGATGACTGTGCTCTGCAGTTTACACAATCTATGACAATGTTTGGTTAGTCATAGGTCTTGTGTTCATTTGGATACATGCTAATTTTTCTTGTGTTTAGTATGCTTACCTTCTGTAGTAGTTGAAATAATAGGAGTAACTGGGAAGGAGAGCTTGATTTACCAGTTGTGCAGATGGTGCTGAGTCTGCCCTATCCTCTGGAGGGGTGACTCACTGGGCTACTTTTGTCTGATACACATAATGAGCAGGTGATGCATACATTCAAATGCTTCTTTGTACTGTACAACTGTTTATTGTTATTCTGTCTTAATTTACTTGCTTACATTCTATACTTAACATTGCTGTACAGATGTCTTACTTATCCAGCTGTGCAGATGATGCTGACATTGTCCTACCCATGGGGGGTTGTTTGACATGGGCTGATTATGCTTGATGCACAGGATGTCCTGAAAGACATGAAAAAGCAATAGTCTGTTATGTTGGTGTCTGCATTTGCTGGAGATTTATCATTTATATTGTTATGATATTCCTGTATAGGTATAACAGACTTTTACTTATTGCTTACATCAGTTTATGTATTGTACTCTTTCTTCATGACAGCTTAACTATATTTCTTTTCTACTGCATGAGAACAGCCTAGCCTGGGGTTGCCTATGTCTCATGCTCACATTAGCCAGACAGTACATGGGTAGGCAAAGTCTGGGTTATTTCTATGCATCGTTGTTAATGCTTGTATCTACTGAGATCTTCTGATAATCAACTGGTGAGGGTATGTGCTATTCTCTCAGCCAGTGCCATGACATATTATGCCACCCTCCATATGCCATGATCATCCCCTACTGATAACTCCTCAACTGACCCCTTATCTGTGTCATCTGCTGGCTTGTCATGCCAGGAACTGTGATCCCTATACTGGGACACCCTACTGCAAATGTTTTCCAAGTATAAAGTTATGCAAGATGGCATACACAGTCATTATTCTAACAAATGTGGCAGGATCACATTGTAGAACATCTCCGGATGTATCCACATATTGGAAATATGGTTTGAGCAGCTCAAATATTACATGATCTATAATATTTCTAGTCTGGGTATGCACAGTGTTGTAACCTTGCTCAGTGTGGTTGTGTGGGTTTCTCATGGGAGTCATAAGCCAAGGTTCTAGGGCATATCCAGCATCTCCCACTAAATGTCTCTGTGGGAAGTTGATCCTTGCAAACCTTATCCTGTGCCATATGTGGGGGTCATGAAAACTGCCTGGGTGGCCAGCACACATATTATAGATGATTTATTGTGCATTACAGAGAACCTGAACATTTATGGAGTGATAACCATTTCTGTTTATATACATCCTTCCCAGTTCATCAAGTAAGGCCTTTATTTCAATGTGGGTGCAGTCTATGGCCTGCCTTATTTACTCAGATAAATGAGCTATGACATAGAAATATTGCATAGTGGTGGCTCTCTCATCAGGAATACATGGAAACCATATATCACCTACATGTTGTAACATTGCATCAAAGAACTGGTGGAGTTTTCTTGAGGCAGAAGCATGTGACATACCCACTGTGTCACTTGTAGATCACTGAAAGGTCCCTGTAGCTAAAATACATAAACCTACGGATTTACTACATATCACCAAAAGTTCATATGACCGAAGCCTATTTGACTGAGACCAAATGATTGAAAGTTCATTTGACTGAAAACCCATATGACCGAAAACTCATTTGATCAAAAAACAGCACTGGCAGGTATATGCCTTGTTCCCCACTGTAATGTGACCCTGGAGTTCATAGGTTCATAGGTAGGTACTAGGCTATTGGCCCAAGGTCCTATGCAAGCCTAGCCAACAAGGTTCCCTGGCTTATGCCACCCAAGAAAGTTATTTTCCTGTGCCACTGATGAGCAGAGACACAGAAGTGATCCCTGGGGTGTATTTCCTATTTCCCATCCACTCATCAAGATTTTTCTTGAAGAGTGCTAATGAAGAACTTTGCTTGACATAGATGGGTAGCCTGTTCCAGAGTATGGGAAGTCTCTGGGATAGGAATCTATCCCTCCAGCATGTCCTGTTTATTGTGGTGACAAGGTTTAGGTCCCTAGAGCGTGTGGCTCGGAGAGATTGGGATTTCTTTAGGTGTAGCATGTCCAACAGCTCTGGGTTTGACATAGCTTTATATGTTAGGCAGAGATCACCTCTGAGTAGCCGATATGCTACGGAGTAAAGCTGGAGTTTTTTTTGGCGGTCAGTGTAGGGCATTTGTTTGAGTCCAGTAATCCTCTTTCTGAGGTACTTCTGTGGCCTTTCCAGCTGCTGCAGATGTTTTGTGAGGTACATTCCAAAAGGGGCGTTGTACTCTATAATGGGTCTCATGAGTGATGAGTGAGAATATAAAGTTAGTGGGGGGTGGGGGGCATAGCCCCCCACATTGGATGGTGTGGGCGGTGTAACCCCCCCCCCACACATTTTGCAACCAGTTTTTACTGATGTTATATGTTTTAATGTATTTTTAATGGATACACATGTATATAATAGTGCATAAACTGCAATTACGTGGGAGGCTATGCCCCCCACACACCCCAATGTGGGGGGCTGTGCTCCCATACCCCCATAACAATATATTCTAACTCCAGACTTGCATTACAGTGGGGAACATGGCATATACCTGCCAGTGCTGTTTTTCGGTCAAATGAGTTTTCGGTCATATGGGTTTTCGGTCAAATGAACTTTCGGTCATTTGGTCTCAGTCAAATGGGCTTCGGTCATATGAACTTTCGGACATATGTAGTGAACCCAAAGCTACACATACCTTAGTATTTACTGCGAAACGTTCTCCAAGATTCCCATGAGGTCTCAGATGGAGCTGGCAGATGTACTACTTCCAATATAGCATCTCTCATCCCTGTAACAATCTGCCATTTCAATTTCATGTAACCTTTGGTATGTCCTCTGAGGATAACACCTGGGATTCTCAGTAGCTACACCTTCTATCAGAGTCTGCTACACATAAAATTTTACAAAGGCTGTGGCAACCCCTAACATTTTTCAAAGTACTGATGTGGTAGCATTCCAGCATATATTGGAATTCTGAGCTAAAGAGGGTGCCATGGGTTTGCACATATTTTATAGATTTCTGAATCACTCAGACATGTTTTTTTTTCTTCATTAGCATTCAGCTCGGCTCATCATACATGATTATCATATACTGCTGTTGCTGCTAACCATTGTTTTCTCGCCAGCACTACAGCAACATGTAGTGCTGCTTCCTGAATTGAAATTTCCCTGCTCATCGCTGCTCATTAGACACAGGAGCTTAGCACAATGAGCAAACATCTGAGAATCCTGGTGTATGTTTTTCAGAAATGGGGGTGGGCAGCTTGCAAAGCAAGAATGAGGGGATATTAATTCAGAAAGCATCCCATTACAAAAACATATACTGAGAAGAATAATATAAACTACAAACCAAGTTGAAAAAAGTTGAAATGAAAATTCAAATCAAATACAGCTCAGACCTAGAAACACAGATGATAAACTTGCAAAAAGAATTATATCTCTTACATTCAAAACAATACTCTTTTGTTGAGATGGCGATGCTAGCTTGATATGCTGACAGTGCTCAAATCCCTTCCAAACCTCTAGCAAGAATAATCGCATCCAAACAAGCAATACCAAATATAACAGAATTAGACTATGAAGGATTGAAAATTAGTACAAATCAAGAAACTGCAAAGACCTTTGAAGACATATACAGAAACATGCATGGACCACAAAAGCAAACTAAATCTGAAGATCGTACAAATTTCCTAAGAAACGTAACCTTCCCAAAAATAAATGAACAACAAAATGAAATGTTAAGAGCACCATTCACAAAAGCAGAAATTTTAGCTGAAACAACTAAACTAAAATCAAGTAAGGCACCAGGACCAGATGGTTTCACAAATGAATTTTACAAAACCTTTGCCCAAAACTTAGCAAACAATTTAATAAACTATACAGCAACATCAGGGAGTTTGGCATTATAGATCCATACCTAAATATCTCCAGAAGTATCTTTTTTTATAAGCCTAACTCAGAAAAACCAAATCCACTAAAGTACAGACTAATCTCACTAATAAATATTGACATCAAAATCCTTGCTGCTGTTCTAGCAAAGAGTATTGTCAGTAATCATCTCTCCAGAACAAGCTGGGTTTATCCACTCTAGGCAAACCTGGGATAACATGCTTACCCTAGATGCAATAATGAAACTATGTGAAAAAGAAAAAAAAAAGGTATGCTCTGGCGTTAGACATAGATAAACTTACTAAGCTGGGCATTAATCCCTACGTTACTCGATGGGTTGCCAACTGGCTTACTGACAGAACCCACACTGTAAAAGTAGAACCAAATGAAATAAACGCTGGTCCCCTGTGTCTTGACACGCTGGTGAAAACAAGGTCACAACAAAGGCAAGGAAGCAAAATGTAAAAACCAGATATTTATTATCCAAAGTTAAGCGCTTTCACTCGCTCAACTGCGAGCTTCATCAGAACTCCATACAAATGTAACAAATTCATTTAGACAACTCCATTTAAGTTCAAGCAACCATCCCAGGAAATTATTTACTACTATTTTCAGAGGTCAGATTATACGCGCTATTAGAATGACCTCCACGTATTCAGAGATGTTGGAAGAGGTGTCATTTATTACCTCTCTCTTTGGTGACAGGGGTTATGACACCAGTATAATGACACACACTTGTACAATTATTGTTAAGGAATGGGGAAAAAAATACATCTTTATTAGGTCAGAATTACTATAATAGAAATAAGAATAATGCAATTCAGAGTAGTCAGAATAACAACCCTCTGAACTTGGACTTTGGGAGAGCATGTATTTTAGAATTTGGTCCGTATACTAGTAAGATTAAAAAAATTATGACCAGCAGTTGAAACATTATTCAGGCGGACCAGGACATAGTTAAAATACTGGGTACTCAGCCAATATTTGTTAATAAAATGGGGCGCAATATTAAGAGTATACTGGAAGGACGTACCATCTCTAAACATCTGGCTCATAGACATACCACAAAGTGCAGCAGGTGTAAGCAATGTCATGTTATTTTGGAGGAAGGAAATATAATATTAGAGAATGTAAATAAGACTAACATTAGATTTATACAAGGCAACTGCAACACAAGATGGGTAATTTATTTGGCAAAATGGGCAGCCCGTTCTGGATTCTATATAGGAAAAACAGAACGAAAATTCAATAAGCGTATTTATGCACATTTATATAGCATAAGGACTAAGGATGCCAATAACGCACTTTATAGGCATGTTAAAAAATACGGAGAAGGACATTATTTTAAATTTGCCATCATTGACAGTATTATTATGGACCCCAGAGGGGGAGATCACAAAGGACTACTATCTTATAAAGAAACTTGGTGGCAGTTATTCACCGACACCTCTAATGAACCAGGATTAAATGATTATATAAGTATTAATCCAATGTTATAAAGTATACAATATTTGATCATATTTATAGTTTTCGAACGACAGCTAAAATTTAATAATTCAACAGGAGTATGAGTATAAATTTAAATTTATTTTACTTTATTTTAATGATATTTTAATGTTTATTTTAATATTTAGATTGCAGTACTTTATATTGTTAACGTATATGTTAGTAGTGGTGTACTGTGTGTACCACTTTAAATTTGTGCAACTTTGGCACCAAAGAAGTTATTTAAATGGAGTTGTCTAAATGGATTTGTTACATTTGTATGGAGTTCTGATGAAGCTCGCAGTTGAGCGAGTGAAAGCGCTTAACATTGGATAATAAATATCTGGTTTTTACATTTCGCTTCCTTGCCTTTGTTGTGACCTTGTTTTCACCGGCGTGTCAAGACACAGGGGACAAGCATTTATTTCATTTGGTTCTGTTTGGTTATTTTGAACACTGAGAAGTTTGTTTTCTGTTACACTGTAAAAGTAGCTGATTCCAAATCCAGCTCCAGACAAGTGACAAGTGGAGTACTTCAGGGTTCAGTCCTGGAACCGCTCTTGTTTGGCATCTACTTCTCTGAAGTACAGGCCAATACTAATGAAATCTGGCTAACAAAGTTCGCAGACGACTGTAAACTAGGTGCCATTATTGAATCCCCAAATGATGTGGCTATTCTACAAAAGGGCCTTACAGAAACAGATGCTTGGTTAAGGGTCTATATTATATTATCGAAAAGAACGAATGTCAAACCTCTGAAATATCGAAAGTGCCATTTATCGAAATTGCTTTTGTGGGGGGCTGCACCCCCACACCCCCTGCCAGACCTCTCAACCATCTCAATTATTCGTTTTTTACCACATTTTGGGTTCCCAATAATGGGGTGCCATGATTCCCGAGTGGCACCCCATTATTTCCAATTTTTCAGTCTATTATTTTTGATTTTCGCACTTTCTGAGCTGATGTCATCACTTGTGCGATGACATCAGCTCCGTCAGCATGCTGCACATCTGTTTGAAAACTGGGAAAGCCGTTCAGACAGGATTTCTTCAATGCAGTTCACTAGGAGCCCGTTTGGGCAGGATTTCTATGCCGTTCAGCTTGGATTTACATTTTAAAGCCAACTGCCATTCAGGCAGGATTTTTTTCAGCAGGAGGATTTGCATTTTAAAGACATTTGGGCAGGATTTCTTCAATGCCATTCAGCAGGAGGATTTACATACATTTTAAAGCCATAACTGAAGCCAACTGCTGTTCGGGCAGCTTTTAAGGTACCATAGACGTGTGTGTGTGTGTGTGTGTGTGTGTGTGTGTGTGTGTGTGTGTGTGTGTGTGTGTGTGTGTGTGTGTGTGTGTGTGTGTGTGTGTGTGTGTGTGTATGAAATATCAGGCACAAACCAGAGTAGTGTGAAACAGATTCAGGATAGGAGATAGGAACCAAGACAGTGAATTGTGGATATGGAGCCACTGAAACATGGCAAACAAGAAATGAAACAGGAGAAGAAAATCACAGGAGTAATGTCATGGGGAGCAGCCATATCACAAGCAGGTAGGCAGTCCGAAGAGATATATGGGAAGTCCGAAGCAGGTACATCTGGACTGGAGTAGGAAAGGATGCATATAGGAGAAGATAACATGAGCCAGAAGAGAGGCAGGAGACAATAACTATTTAAGGAAAACTGCATATAGGAATTGGGAACCGAGACTCGGCTGGCAATGAGGTTAAGATCCTTGGTAACGAGACAGTTAATACCAGCACCAGGCTACTGCGAAACTGATAGTAAGACATAGTAAACAGCAGGCAGGTATTTAAAGAGCACGTACATTTGTTTGGAAACAGTGCAATGATGAGCTGCTAAGACCACAGCAGAGAGTCCAAGATAATAAATACACAACAAAGTCACTACGGTTTTACATTATATATGGCAAACAGAAAGGTGGAGGACTAAGCAGAAGGACTCAGATGAGAGCAAGGCAAAAAGGGAAAAGGAAAAGTTATTGTCTTGGGGAAGCTAGCCACCATCACTTGTTAATTTATGCCTCACCTTTTTGTTCTGTCTCTCATTAAATCTCTAGTTTTCAGGATTTGTGGTAAAACAAAACCTTTTATTCTAGCAATTTTCTGAGTTTATAACATCAGTATTTGAAATGTGTCCCTATTTTGGGGTTGCATTCCCCCATTATTGGCTTTGTTCTGTATTTTTGTGCTAAGAGGTTGAGAGCTATGACGAGAAGTGAGAACTGAACTGATACCCATTTAAGTCTGTCTTCCTGTGTTTCAGGAAACCGCTGCTTGAGCTTAGTGGTATGTTGCTCTGATTGTAATGCACAAGGTTCTGAGTTCAAGACTTGGCAGTGAAATGCATGGTGATAACACAACGTTCCAAAATTATACAAGCAATGTTTAAAATGTGTCCCTGGTTTTTGGCTTTTGTCACCCCCCCCCCCCCAATTGAAAATAAGTGCAAGAAGCTGTGCAACATGCCTATGGCATACACTACTGTGATTCTATATTTATATATATATATATATATATATATATATATATATATATATATATTTTGTGTGTAGAAGTAGATTTATCATGGAGATGTTCTAAATAGGGCAGTTTTGTCATTATTGGTGCATGCATTTTGCTTCATTGCCTACTGGAAAAATGTTCAAACAATAAATTTAAAATGCAGTTTTGTGTGGAAGTAGACTGTTATAATGGAAATGTTCTGAACAGGTCAGTTTTGTCATTATTGGTTCATGCATTGTTGTTTCATTGCCTCCTGGAAAAATGTTTAAACAATAAATTTAAAATGTGCTGTAACTTAAGTCTAACAAGTGTGCTGTATTGTACGAGGAATATAATTTAGTAAAGTCAGGAAGGTGTATCAAAGAGCACATGTATGTTTCTTGTTTTGTGTGCAAGGGGCCTCTGATTTGAAAACAGCCCAAAGGTAATCTTTATTCACCACTGGCCAGATGCATTTTCTTTGGATGTGGTGTGGGTTTCAATGCTGTTTCAATGAATGTGAGTTTCAAGGGCAGAGAAGTTTTAATGCCAAGTCTATTTTCATTGTGAGACAGTATTGCTTTGTTTAGCAGATATCTATTAGTGTTTGTGCACTGTGCTATAAAATGTAAAAAAATAAAATCCAAATAATCATTGTAGAAGTAAAGCAGTATGCACACATTAGTATTTATGGTAAATGGGGTGAAATAGCCAGGTAATGGGACATTGAAATGGCTGCAGGGGGACTCTGGTGCTATACTTTGGTTCTGTTCTTCAGTTTGCATTTGAAAGTTGGTATCTCACAATTCCACTGAAGTGGGCGGGGTTGTGTAATTATGTATGCAAATTTTACGTTAATCAGCATACAGATGTGTACCTATTTTTCATGGGCCTTGTCCAGATTTTTGATGTTTCCAGGTTGTGAGGTATGCCCCCCGCTAATTATATATACCAACTCTGAGATTGCACTACAGGAAAGGGCAAACTTCTCGATATTCACTGTACCTCAAGCTCACAAAAATGAAATCAATGGATGGCACTTTTGATATTTCAGCCATTCAACATTTGTTCCTTTTGATAATATAATGTAGACCCTTGGTGCCAGAGCCATGGGCTCAAGCTCAATGCCAAGAAATGTATAGTTATCCCCTTTGGGGAAAACCATGTACTCATGAATTACCACATAGCTGGCAGTACACTAAACACCAAAAGTGTGATAAGAGACATAGGGACACAGGTGAACAGTGGTCTCACCTTCGATAACCACATCGCCACAACAGTCAGGAAATCCTTCCATGTGGCACATCTCATCACTAAGGGCTTTTCATCCAGAAAAAAGGAGGTCATTGTCCCACTGTACTCATCCCTCATTAGACCCATTATAGAATACAATGCTCATTTGGTATGTACCTCTCAAGACATCTACAACAACTGGAAAGGCCACAGAAGTACCTCACTAAAAGAATCACAGGCCTAAAGCAGATGCCCTTTGCTGACCGTCTAAAAAACTCCAGCTATACTCTGTCACATATCATCTACTCAGAGGCGATCTCTGCTTAATATACAAGGCCATGTCAAACCCAGAGCTGTTGGACATGCTACACTTAAAGAAATCCCAATCCCTCAGAGCCACACACTCCAGAGATCTAAACCTTGTCATCACAATGAACAAAACATGCTGGAGGGATAAGTTCCTGACCCAGAGACTCCCCATACTCTGGAATAGACTGCCCATACATATCAAGCAGAGCGCCTCTTTGGCCCTCTTCAAAAGGAACCTTGACAATTGGATGGGAGATAGGAAATTCGCCCCAGGGATCACGTCAGTCGCCCTGCTAGGCAGGGGTCCAGGGAAGTAAATACTGTGGGAAGAAATAGCCAGGGAATTCTTATGGCTAGGCTTGTAAGGCCCTAGGGCCGATAGCCTAGTACCAACCTATGAACAAGCGATAGTAATAAAAGCACATATTTTCAAAAATACTGGAATCTCCTTCTGAACCACATTCTAAAAGAATGAATATATTTCAAAGAATTAAATCATCACATTGTATACAAAATTTCCCCTATATTAAGTAAAGTACAAATCAAAGATGCTTAGACAAGCAACTCAGTGATGAATCAAATACAGATACATCTCTCTCATGCTCCTGCCCTTTAGCTGCTGTTGCACCTGCTATAAATATCGTATATAGTGTATTAGAGTTTACTACACCATGCAGTTAGGATAATTCTATGCATTTCCTGTTACAATTTGAAAATAAATAGTAAATGGGTTTTATTCTATGTGACATAGTAGAAATATGACCTGATTGCATGTTGAAACACATATTACTTTGTATCTGACCATTTTCATGATTGTTTGTATTATCTACTGTAATATACTTTTGGAAAACAAATAAAAATAAATATGAAAAAAAAGAAACAGGGTTATAAGCCACAAGTCATTCAATAGCCTTAGAACCAGATTGTTGTACCCAGACATTACATTTTAAAGAATAAAATATATCTTGATACCACCCTTGAGATGAGATTATTAACTACTTTTGCTAGTAACGCTTTCAAAATTAAGGTGGTAATAAGCAATTATTGACATTTGTTTTCTGATGCATGTAATTTTATCTTTAGAAAATGTAAAAGCATCAGGGAATATTTAGCAGTAAATAATAATCCATATAAGCTCTTGGTGAAATAAACTACATATGGAATTAAGCCTAGTGATTGCAACCTTTGTGTGAATTGTTCATAATGGGGGTATATTTGGAAATGTAAACATTTTACACCTTTAAGCACTTATAGAACACTTAACATGATAATATAACATGGCTGGGTTATACACATTGCCATATGTACCTGCAGCATATTTTAGATTGCACAGACAATATGCCACTGGAAGCATTGTATCACTTTCATTTGAATGACCTCTGATGCAAATGGCCCATATATCTACTTTATTTATTTATTTTTAAGTCTGGTAACTAGGTAGGTGAGTTGGCTAACTGTCCCTTTTCAATCACAACCCAGGGTTAACTGTACACGTGAAAAAAACAGAACTACAGTAAAGTAATATATGTTCGACTGCAGAGGTTTGAATTTGTACATTAAAGGTAACAATGAACAACAAATAAATATGTAACAAAATACATATCTATATGACTGATACAGAGAGAGAGAGAGAGAGAGAGAGAGATGGTGTAGTTAAATATCAAAGCAAAAGGGTAAGTGCAACACTTTTCAGATCATGATGTTATAGAAGAGTATTTACAAGCTTGGGAATTCAATAAACTCCTTGTAAGCTTCTCGCAAAGCCTACATGGGAAACCTGGTTCAAGGCTCCTGAGAGCACCCCGGCACTATCAGGTTTTACCTCATATCATGTGTTCCGGCCCCAAAACTCGAACCACATCACAAAAGGAGGGGGTGTATCCATATTCATTAAGGATACCCACACCTCCAGGTTGGTGGCAACGCACGAAGCTTCGGAAACCATCCAGGTGCAATTAAACATAGGAAAAACTGCTCTACAATTTGTAGCATGCTACAGGCCACCCTCTCAAACTCAGGAACCCCACACAGCCTTCCTGAAGACACTGTAGGGTATAAATGTATCTCCAAACACCATCATATTGGGTGACTTCAGCTACCCGAATATAGACTGGGAACATTACTCGAGCCCTAACTTTCTAGCCCAACGGTTCCTGGAGTTCATAAATTCAAATGCCATGGAACAACTAGTCACTGTTCCCACGAGAGGAGAAAATATACTAGATCTCATTATCACAAACATGGGGACAAAATGCTCCACACCGGAAGTATATCCCTCATTGGTGAGATCTGATCATAAACTAATCTCACTGGAAATCCACATCCCGCCCCCACCCCAAACAAAAAAGACCACAGTGAAGAACTTCTCTAAAGCAAACTTCACACTACTCAAGACTGGTGTAGTATCCTTCAAGGCCCCTGAGCCAGTGGAAACCACAACCCAAGCTGTGGAAGCCCTTACAAATGCCTTCTATGAACCCCTCCAGGACTGCATGGATCAGGCAATCCCAAATAAAACCAAGACTCTTTCCACCAAGGGCAAACGTCCAGTCTGGTGGACCCCAGCCATTAACAAACTTTATAATAAGAGGAGAAAGCTATTACATGATAGAACAAAATCCATAAAAGGGAAGTCACCCCTGATCATTATTAGTAAAAAAATACGAGCAATCATAAAATCAACTAAGGCCAAATTTGAGAGAAAAATTGCCATGGATTCAAAAGACAATCATAAGGCCTTTTTCAGCTATGTTAGGAACCTGGGTGGAAACTCCCAGATATGCTCAGAATTAGTCCAAAATTATACAAAAATCACTGAACCCACAGACATTGCCAACATACTGGCAGACAGGTTCAGTCAAACTTCACCCCCCTCTCCCCCCCTAAAGGAGAGATAACTATCCCAGCGGAGTGTAGCCTCCCAGACATCTCAAATGCGCAGGTGAAACCTGCTCTCTCTAAAGCTAAAAACACAGCATCAATGGGACTGGATGGTGTCCCCGGCTGTGTGCTACATGAGCTCAATGAGGAACTAAACCGCACATAAGGCAGCTGTTTAATCTCAGCCTTACCACAGGATACGTGCCCAAGGAGTGGCGTACGGCAACTGTGGTCCCACTCCACAAAGGCGGTGCCTCTACGGACCCTGGTAATTACTGCCCCATAAGCTTAACAAGTCTAGTCTGCAAAGCTATGGAGAGGATCATAATGGAGCTCATAAACAAAGATATAGGGGACTTGCAGACATTGGACCCGACCCAGTTTGGCTTTGTCAAGGGCAGATCATGCCTTTTGAACTTGGTCGACTTCTTCGAAACAGTCACCAAGGCCATTGATGAGGGTAAGGCAGTCCATACAGCCTACCTTGACCTTGCAAAGGCTTTCAACACAATACCCCACTTGGGTATTGTAGAAAATCTTACCAGCTTAAATATAAACCCATATGTCACAAGATGGGTTGCAAACTGGCTTAAGGACAGAACCCACAGGGTTAGAGTTGCTGGCACTATGTCAGACTCCAAGCCGGTCACAAGTGGTGTCCCACAGGGCTTGGTCCTTGGCCCCCTATTGTTCGGCATCTACTTCTCAGAAGTACAGGCCAACATGGGAGGACTTTGGCTGACAAAGTTTGCAGATGACTGCAAACTGGGCACCATAGTGGAAAGTGCATCGGACACGGATATCCTTCAGAGGGGACTCACGGAAACTGATAGCTGGTGCCAGAGCCATGGCCTGAAGTTAAACGCCAAAAAATGTATAGTCATACCCTTCGGGAAAAACAAGGTAACCCCAAGCTACCATATAGGTGGCAATCCACTAAGCACAGAAGAGGTTATCAGGGACCTGGGGACCCAGGTTGACAGTGGCCCTTCTTTTGACACTCACGTTGCTAAAGTGGTTAGAAAGACCTTCTACATTGCCCACCTTATCATGAAGGGATTCACATCCAGATCTAGTGAGGTCATTGTTCCCCTGTACTCTTCACTTATCAGGCCAATGATCGAGTACAATGCCCTATTCGGGATGTATCTCACCCGACATCTGCAGCAATTGGAGAGACCCCAAAAGTTTCTCACCAAAAGGATAAAGGGACTCCAAAATCTGTCATATGCTGCCAGATTGAAGAAACTCCAGCTCTATTCAGTCGCATACCGTCTGCTCAGACGTGACATGTGCCTGACATACAAGGCCATGTCCAACCTGGAATTAATGGACATGCTCCACCTCAAAAATTCCAAATCCACCAGAACCACTAGAGCAAGTGACTTAAACCTTAGCACGGATATAAATAGAATGTGCTGGAGGGATAGATTTATCACTCAGAGACTCCCTATGCTCTGGAATAAAATCACAGTCCATGTGAGGCAGAGCACCTCACTGGCCCTGTTCAAGAGAAATCTTGACCTGTGGATGGGAGATCATAGGTTTACCCCGGGAATCATCTCTGTGTCACTGCTGGACAGAGGCACAACAAACTAATGGGCACAGTATTTTTTCATATAAGGGGTGGCGTAAACCACAAAACTTTGGGTGAGGCTTATAAATGCCTTAGGGCAGATAGCCTAGTATAAACCTATGAACCTATGTGTTTGCACAGTGAGCAGTGGCACTAATTACATATTCATGTCACACACCGTGTTTAAACATAAACAAGTGCAGTGTATAGCAACACGGATAGCAGCAGACATGTAGAGATGTTTACCTACAGGCAAACTAGGTTTGCAGGACTGTGCGGAATGCCGCAATGATTACCAGGGTTAATAATATAGCAATGGATATGGTCCAGACTCATTACAGGACAGCTTATACAGTGCAGAGTACTGTAGAATCCCATTTCATGTATTCTGTACAAAAGTTGTGTAAATGATCCATAACAGTACATGGACTGCCATGTAAAATAAACAGTCAGGGGAAGTGTGTTGTATTGAATACACACAGATGACACACAGATGAATTGTATGAATGAACACAGGCAAATAGGAAAGGTGAAACATCATAATGTACAACATATGAGGGCATGTAAATGGAGGACAGTTGTAGCAGGAACACTCATCACATATCAACAAGGTACAGTATGGACTGTACAGTGCAAATGTATATTATGTGACTGTCACACAAGGTGACATAACAATGGAGAAGGATGTCTCTGTGATATAAGCATCCTGACAAGAACAATGGAGGGGATATCTATCAGGAATGTTATATACAATTGTGTTAGGTGCATATTGTGAAGTTGTGCAAACTGATTTGCCTGAATATGACTGTAATGTTAGAAGAGGTTTCCAGCAAGCGGGCCACAGTTACAGGCATAAGGATAACAAAAACAGAAGCATCGTGGCACAGTGGTGGTGCTGCGGTAGTGTTGTCACCTCACAGTAAGACGCTGTCCGGTTCAATTCTCAGCTAGAACGTCTTCTGCATGGAGACATGCATGAATGGGCGTACCTTTGTTGAAGGTTGTGCTTCAGGGCTGGTAACTCGGCATGTAAAAATCAACTACCAATCATTAGTGGACCGGAGTTCCGCTGTGGCGACCCCTAACCAGGAAAAGCCGAAAGACAAAAACAAACAAGCACCAGTAATCCCATATCTGTGACATAACATATGTGCTTCTGAGTGACCATAGATGGTTCTGTACAAACATACTTGTACAACAACTATGTCATGTCAGCAATCTATGAGGGTAATCAAGCACACCATCCTGACACTGTAACATCTGCTGGAGGTATTACTATACAGGCAGGCTAGTTGACTGGTGTATATAGCATATACGTGACACAATCCACACTGACATGAATGTACCCCATGCCATCAATGTTGTATGTACTCTGTGCATCACCAGAGCATGTATCACACATGCATCTGATATAACACCTCAATGAGGGATCCACACTATCAGACAGTAATGTTTATGCAACAAAAAGAATACTTAGGTATGGCCAATAAGATGTGCAGGAGCTCACTGTGGCAAAGGTGGCAGACTTGAGTTATACATCACTGGAAGATGTGTAGAGAGATACATGATGAAGGGTGCATTGCACTCAGTTATTGGTGTGATGAAGGCTGTGAACTATTGCAGTATTATAGCCTTTGATGTGGATGTCCTGCACATACTCAGGAGTTGTGTTATATACAAAGGAGTAGTCACCACTGTGGCCACATGCTGGTGGATATTTCACATACCATCTGCCCCAGTACACAGGTCACGTACCACTTGATCTGCTCATAGGGCTGTTATGTCTGTATTATCATTGGGATGTGCATTTGTTTTCATAACATAACACATTCCCCCATGTTTTTGTTTCATGTCATGTGTTGTTATGGCTGTGGCTGCAATCATAGGTTCATAGGTTCATAGGTTGGTATTAGGCTATCGGCCCTAGGGCCTGTACAAGCCTAGCCATAACAATTCTCTGGCTATTTCTTTCCACGATATTTACTTCCCTGGATCCCTGCCTAGCAGGGCCACTGACGTGATCCCTGGGGTGAATTTCCTATCTTCCATCCAATCTCTTTCTTTAAGTCTAGCATGTCCAACAGCTCTGGGTTTGACATGGCCTTGCATGTTAAGCAGAGGTTGCCTCAGAATAGACGATATGTGACAGAGTATAGCTGGAGTTTTTTAAGGCGGTCAGCATAGGGCATCTGCTTTAGGCCTGTGATTCTTTTAGTGAAGTATTTCTGCAGCCTTTCCAGTTGTTGCAGATGTCTTGAGAGGTACATACCAAATGGGGCATTGTATTCTATAATGGGCCTAATGAGGGATGAGTACAGTGGGACAATGACCTCCTTTTTTCTGGATGAAAAGCCCTTAGTGATGAGGTGTGCCACATAGAAGGATTTCCTGACTATTGTGGCAATGTGGTTATTGAAGGTGAGACCGCTGTCCACCTGTGTCCCTAAGTCTCTTATCATACTTTTGGTGTTTAGCATACTGCCACCTATGTGACAATTCATGGGTACATGTTTTTTCCCAAAGCGGATAACTATACATTTCTTGGCATTGAGCTTGAGTCCATGGCTCTGGCACCAAGCATCTGTTTCTGTAAGGCCCTTTTGTAGAGTATCCACATCATTTGGGAATTCAATAATGGCCCCCAGTTTGCAGTCATCTGCGAACTTTGTTAGCCAGAGTCCCTTAGTGTTGGCTTGTACTTCAGAGAAGTAGATGCCAAACAAGAGAGGTTCCAAGACTGAACCCTGAGGTACTCCACTTGTCACTTGTATGGAGCTGGATTTGGAGTCAGCTACTTTTACAGTGTGGGTTCTGTCAGTAAGCCAGTTGGCAACCCATCGAGTGACGTAAGGATTAATGCCAGCTTAGTAAGTTTATCTATGATTCCAGAGTGGGGGATGGTGACAAAGGCCTTGGCAAGATCCATATAGGCTGTGTGGACTGCCTTACCCTCGTCCACGGCTCTGGAGACTGATTCAAAGAAGTCAATAAGGTTCAGGAGACAAGATCGGCCCTTCACAAACCCAAACTGGGTGGGGTCCAGGGTTTTAAGGTTGCCAGTGTCTTTGTTTATAAGTTCCATGATAATAAGTTCCATGGCCTTGCAGATCAGGCTCGTCAGACTGATGGGGCGGTAGTTCCTGGGATCCAAGGTGGATCCCCCCTTGTGTAGTGGGATAACTGTAGCTGTGTGCCACTCAGTGGGCATGAAGCCTGAGGTGAGGGTATGATTAAACATGACACTTAAGTGAGGTGACAGTTCATTTTGTAGTTCATGTAGTACACAGCCTGGGATGTCATCTGGTCCCATGGATGCTGTATTCTTAGCTTTGGAGAGTGCGTTTTTTATCTGTGTGGCCGTTATTACTGGAATTTTGCAATCTTCCAGTATTGAGATGGGCCATTTAGGGGGTGAGAGGGGGGTGAAGTTGGCACTGAATCGATCTGCCAGGATATTGGCAATATCCTTGGGATCAGTATATTTAATGCCATTCTGTTGTAGCTCAGAGCAGATCTGAGTATTGCCATTTAGATTCTTGACATAGTTATAGAATGCCTTGTGGTTGTCTTTGGAATCTTTGGCAATCTTTGGTGTGTTGATACTGTCTGTGTTATACTAATATCAGAGTTAGAGACAATGATTGTCCACAGTCTGCAGTCCTTCAGACAACTGTTTGGACACAGGATGTGTATGTCATATTTTAGACTCGTCAGGCTAATGGGGTGATAGTTCCCAGGGTCTGTAGTCGTTCCTCCTTTATGGGTAGGGATGACTGTAGCAGTGTGCCATTCAGTAGGGACAAAGCCTAAAGTGAGGCTGTGATTGAACAGGGCACACAGGTGAGGTGGCAGTTCACTCTGTAGTTCATGTAGAACACAGCCAGGGATATTGTCAGGTCCCATAGAAGCTGTATTCTTGGCCTTGGACACTGCTGTTTTAACCTGTGCAGCAGTAATACTGGTGCCTCATAATCTACTGGTATTGTGATTGGTCCCTGGGGGGGGGGGGGTTAAGTTGGCACTGAATCCGATGACCAGTATATTGGCAATATCTGTTGGCTCGGTATAGGAGGTACCATTGTGCAGTAGCTCAGAGCAAATCTGAGTATTGCCATGGAAATTCTTTACATAACTATAGAAGGCCTTGTGGTTGTCTTTACTATCTTCTGCAATTCTGTTTTCATAGCTAGCTTTAGAGGACTGGATGAGGGATCTCAACTTTTTGTTGAGGCTGAGACGGGAGTTTTTCCTTTCTTGGGGCTTCACCTTATTCTGCATCAGTTTCCTCCTTCTGTTGCAGAGTTTGTTTATGGCAGGGGACCACCAGATTGGCTTCCTTTTTTTGGATGAGAGTGTCCTGGTTCTATTGGGCATGGTGAGATCCATGCATTTGTGTACATGTTTGTACAGTACATTGGTGTATGATTCATTAGTCATGCAACTATTCTCCATTTGCATGGGTGCCGTGAAGGTAGCCACCTCTGTTTTTAGGAGACCAAAGTTACTTTTGGAGAAGTTTTTCATGGTGGTTACCTTTGCGGGGGAGGGATGTGGATTTCCAAGGTGATTAGTTTGTGGTTGGATGTAACCAGGGAGAAGTTGACTATTAGTGTAGAGCAACGGTCATCGATGTTAGCAATGACTAGGTCAAGGATGTTGCTATCTCTAGTGGGGGTAAGAACGAGCTGGTCCAGGGCATTGGAATTAATTAATAAATTAATCCAGACAAGTGTATTGGTACATGAGTAGCTTTCCCAGTTAATAGAGGGGTAGTTGAAGTCGCCCAGTATGAGAGTGTTAGGTTGGACCCTAATATTCTCCAGAGTGCTTATGAACTTGGAGTATGAGTCTTGGGACATGGATGGGGACCTATAGCAGATTACGACCTGAATCTCTGTCTTACCCAGTGTTACCTGCACCTGAAGTATCTGTGATGCGTTATGTTGGGCTACCAGTCTGGAAGTGTGCGCATCCTTTATGAATATGGAAATACCACTGCCTTTGGTACTTCGGTCCAAGTTCTGGGGCAAAAAGGTGTGGAATGAGTTATAGCCTGGTAGTGCAGGGGTGCTTTCTGCTGTCTTGAACCAGGTCTCTGTTACAGCACTAATGCCGATGTTTTCCATTTTAAGGAATGCTTCAAGCGAGTGTATTTTAAGATTTAGACTTCTAGCATTGAGCAGCATGACCCTCAGATTGCATTTGTTTGGAGCTGTTATGGTGGTAATTTGGTCTTTGGAGCACCACCTAAAAGGGCACTATAGGGGTGGCAAGAGCCTTGGCCAGTATCCGGAAGTCCAGGAGTGACAGATGCAGGCCATCTCTAGCAAAGCATCGAGATCTGTCAATCATGTCATCCCAGGCAGACAGATACTGGATCCCCTTAGAATGACACCAGAAACTTAGCCAATTGTTGAAATCAGTTATTTTCTGCTTGTACTGTGGTATCATTCTGGGTGATGGAAGTATGCTGCTCAGGGCTAGGGTCATACCCACCTGGGCTACATAATCCGAGAGCTCCTCCATGTCTCTTTTCATGTAGTCCAGGGAGGTACATCTCAGGTCATTCACACCCACATGTACAATGACAGACTCATACTTGTACCTGTTGTTGAGGGATCTGAGTGTGTGAATTATGTAGCAGATCCTGGCACCTGGCAGGCAGCTGACTGTTACTTTTTCCTTTATTCAACCTAGTGAGGGGGACATCAGTTAGCCTCACTATCGAGTCACCTATGACTAGTGTGTTGGGCATGCTGGTTTGCCTTAGGAGCTTTGGTTGAGTGGCACACTGTTTAGGAGAGTTATGTGTCTTATGATTAGTGTTGTGGTGTGGTGGTCGAGTGCGTTTTTCTGCCTAGGAGGTCTCGGCTGTTTGGGTAGATTTTTATTGAGAGCCTCCATGAAGGTGGGTATGTGGTTTGTGTTTTTATGTGAAGGCAGTGCTGGTGTGTGTTTTGGAGGGCTATGTGTTCCATGTGGCGTGGTGCAAGTGTTGACCTTCTCCTCTTGACCAGCTTGGCTGGAGAGTGCTTGGCTTCCAATTTGTATATATAAGTGCATCTCTCGCAAGTCTAAGTGTTGGGTGGTAAGAGGAAAGGGTTGTTGGTGTACATGAGGCAGTTGTTACATTGCTTCTGGATGCCCAAATTCACCAGGTTAAAAGGAGAAAGCACAAGGAACTGACCTTTACATATGCCTGAAGGGGTGGGCATTAATATAAGTACTGGAGCTGTTTTCTTGTAGAACATTTAGTGCTGGTAGCACTTGTGTGCTACAATAATTGCTACAAGAAATCTGATAAGGTGCTAGACTAATAAGCTAGTAAAAGTGCAGGAGAGAAGAGAACTAGCAGATCTAAGGGAAACATTAAAGAGCAGACTTTGGTACCACTCAGAAGTTTACAAACAGTCCCGGATACAGCAAGCCTGTATCTGGACTAGACTAGTTACTGGAAAGGTGTGAAAAGTGCAAACATGGGCTTTTAAACCAGAAAGTTGAAAGAGATGGAAAAACTGCCCAAATGGCCAAGGCTTCCCTCCAACCCAGAAAGGCTTGGGGGGGGCTCAGAAGTTTACATACAGTCCTGGATACAGCAAATTTGTATCTGGACTAGACTAGTTACAGGAAAGGTGTGAAAAGTGCAAACACGGGCTTTTAAACCAGAAAGTTGAAAGAGATAGACAAATGCCCAAATAGCCAATTAACTACAATTTCTTGGCCAGAAACCACTCCTCTTGTGGTAGATAGGCTACCTAGTGCTTACCACTCCCACTGATAAGCTAGAGGGCTTCCCTCCAATACAGAAAGGCTTGGGGGGCTCAGAAGCTTACAAACAGTCTTGGATACAGCAAATCTGTATCTGGACTAGACTAGTTACAGAAGAAGCAGGAAACAAGCTCAAATGCAGGCTTTTAAACCAGAAAAGTTGAAAGAGATGGAGAAACTGCCAGGTACATATCACGTTGTCGAATTGTTAAAAGTTCTAATGTCATATGGTCGAACCCATATGATTGAACTTTTAACAGTTGGAACATTTCAGCGGAGATCACCGTACAGTGCAGAATGGGAAGATTTCCCTTTCCTGCACTGTAATGTGATCTCGTAGTTGGTATATTCAAAGAGGGGGGGTGTTGGGTGGCACAGCCCCCAATATGTTGGGTGCAGGGGGCTTGCCCCCCTGCTTAAAATGGTCAGGTAGGTTTTTGTGTTGTTTATTTATTTTTTTACATTTTCTAATTGTTAAAAGTTTGATCATATGGGTTTGACCATATGGCGTTTGAACTTTTAACAATTCAATAACATAATATGAACCCAAAACTGCCCAAACAACCAATAACTACAATTTCTGGGCAAGAAACCACTCCTCTTATGGTAGATAGGCTACTTAGTGCTTACCACTCCCACTAATAAGCTAGAAGGCTTCCCTGCAACACAGAAAGGCTTGGGGGGCACAGAAGCTTACAAACAGTCCTGGATACAGCAAATCTGTAACTGGACTAGACTAGTTACAGGAAAGGTGAGAAACAAGTGCAAATGCAGAATTTTAAATCAGAAAGTTGAAAGAGATGGAAAAATGCCCAAACAGCCAATAAACTACAATGTATGGGCCAGAAACCAATCCTCTTGTGGTCGATAGGCTGCCTAGTGCTTACCACTTCCACTGATAAGCTAGAAGGCTTCCCCCAACACAAAAAGGCTTGGGAGCTCAGAAGTTTTCAAACAGTCTTGGATACAGCAAATCTGTATCTGGACTAGACTAGTTACAGGAAAAGCAGGAAATAAGCTCAAACATGGGCTTTTAAACCAGAAAAGTTGAGAGAGATAGAAAAGAAAACTGCCCAAATGGCCAATAACTACAATTTCTGGGCCAGAAACCACTCCTTTTGTGGTAGATAGGCTACCTAGTGCTTACTGCTCCCTCTGATAAGCTAGAAGGCTTCCCTCCAACACAGAAAGGCTTGGGGGGCTCAGAAGCTTACAAACAGTCCTGGATACAGCAAATCTGTATCTGGACTAGACTAGTTACAGGAAAGGCGGGAAAAGTGCAAACATGGTCTTTTAAACCAGAAAGTTGAAAGAGATAGACAAATGCCCAAATGGCCAAATAACTACAATTTCTGGGCCAGAAACCACTCCTCTTGTGGTAGATAGGCTACCTAGTGCTTACCAATCCCACTGATAAGCTAGAGGGCTTCCCTCCAATACAGAAAGGCTTGGGGGGCTCAGAAGCTTACAAACAGTCTTGGATACAGCAAATCTGTATCTGTACTAGACTAGTTACAGAAGAAGCAGGAAACAAGCTCAAATGCTGGCTTTTAAACCAGAAAAGTTGAAAGAGATGGAGAAACTGCCAGGTACATATCACGTTGTCGAATTGTTAAAAGTTCTAATGTCATATGGTTGAACCCATATGATCGAACTTTTAACAGTTGGAACATTTCAACGGAAATCACCATACAGTGCAGAATAGGAAGATTTCCCTTTCCTGCACTGTAGTGTGATCTCATACTTGGTATATTCAAAGAGCGGGGGGTGTTGGGTGGCACAGCCCCCAATATATTGGGTGCAGGGGGGCTTGCCCCCCTGCTTAAAATGGTCAGGTAGGTTTTTGTGTTGTTTATTTTTTTTTTACATTTTCTAATTGTTAAAAGTTCGATCATATGGGTTTGACCATATGGCGTTTGAACTTTTAACAATTCAGTAACATAATATGAACCCAAAACTGCCCAAACAGCCAATAACTACAATTTCTTGGCCAGAAACCACTCCTCTTGTGGTAGATAGGCTACTTAGTGCTTACTGATCCCACTGATAAGCTAGAAGGCTTCCCTCCAACACAGAAAGGCTTGGGAGCTCAGAAGTTTTCAAACAGTCTTGGATACAGCAAATCTGTATCTGGACTAGACTAGTTACAGGAAAAGCGGGAAATAAGCTCAAACACGGGTTTTTAAACCAGAAAAGTTGAGAGAGATGGAAAAAAAACTGCCCAAATGGCCAATAACTACAATTTATGGGCCAGAAACCACTCCTTTTGTGGTAGATAGGCTACTTAGTGCTTACTGCTCCCTCTGATAAGCTAGAAGACTTCCCTCCAACACAGAAAGGCTTGGGGGGCTCAGAAGCTTACAAACAGTCCTGGATACAGAAAATCTGTATCTGGACTAGACTAGTTACAGGAAAGTCGAGAAAAAGTGCAAATGCAGGATTTTAAATCAGAAAGTTGAAAGAGATGGAAAATGCCCAAACAGCCAATAAACTACAATGTATGGGCCAGAAACCACTCCTCTTGTGGTAGATAGGCTGCCTATTGCTTACCACTTCCACTGATAAGCTAGAAGGCTTCCCCCCAACACAGAAAGGCTTGGTAGCTCAGAAGTTTTCAAACAGTCTTGGATACAGCAAATCTGTATCTGGACTAGACTAGTTACAGGAAAAGCAGGAAATAAGCTCAAACACGGGCTTTTAAACCAGAAAAGTTGAAAGAGATGGAAAAAAAACTGCCCAAATGGCCAATAACTACAATTTCTGGGCCAGAAACCACTCCTTTTGTGGTAGATAGGCTACCTAGTGCTTACTGCTCCCTCTGATAAGCTAGAAGGCTTCCCTCCAACACAGAAAGGCTTGGGGGGCTCAGAAGCTTACAAACAGTCCTGGATACAGCAAATCATTATCTGGACTAGACTAGTTACAGGAAAGGCAGGAAACAAGCTTAGATTTTTTTTTACAGAGAAACCGCTAAAGCAGCACTAAAAACAATTCAAGAGCAGTGCAAGCTAGCACACGTGAGTGTGTAGCAATATTAGAGCAAATACAATTTAAATAAATGCAATTTATTCAAATTGCATTCTGAACTGAATTCAATTATTGTTTTATTCAAGTCTGAGCAGTTAAAAAGTGTCAAAAATATACTTATCACCTGAGTAGTCAGAAGACAATTAGATTCTAGCAATTTTTTTTTCCTTTTTGTTTGTTAGCAAAATTTGTCATTTGTCTATTGTTTTGGGGATGAGGAACCAAGTTCCATTTCTGTGTTGGCATAAACAAAATTGTTTGTACAGATGTTTGCTTTGCTTTTGTTGCTGTCTTTGTTTTGAATTCAGTCTTGCTTTGTGTGTGACTGTAATATGTTACATCCACATAAATTTTTTTTTATAACTGAATATTGTAACTGTTTTTTGTTTCTCCAGTGGGTAAAACTGAAAAACTAAACTTTTACGTGTTATACCTAAGCAGGACTTTTATTTATGTGATACTTATGTGTATTATCCTTCTTTTGTGTTTTATGTCACCTAGGACTATGGCACCCAAGCATCCCAATTCCCACAAATCTCCCTCAGTGACCCTAAGAATGAAGTAATCGCCCAAGCATTTGGGCAACATGGTGCTTTTCTGCTTGAGAAAAGATGTGGGGATATGTCTGGAAGAATTCCAATTTGGCAGCAGATCGTGGATGATGTAAATGCCATTGGTGGCCAGAGCAGGACATATAATCAGGTGCATCATAGGTCTAGCCAGCCCAGAGAACAACAGCTGCAGTGGCCTGTGGACAGATGGCAACCAGGGGGACTGCTGCAAAGCCATCACTGACACCAAATGAAGACTTTCTGTCCACTGTCAGGGATCCAAAGAGCTCAGTGGAAAGCGCAGACCAACATGTGATTGATGTTGGTGCTGTTGTTTCAGGGTGGATAAGTATGTCCCAGGATGAGCTTCCAAATAGGTTTGTCTATCTCGATTGTTAAATATTTCTTGTATAGTAAAATACTGACAGCAATACTTAAGTTTTGTTTAACATAAATCTTTTTTTTTTGGAGGGGGTGGGATAGCTGTAGATTGATACAGTTAACAACACATCCTGTTTGAATGCACATGGGCTTGGGGTAGATGTGTCATCCAAGTGCTTGTTAAAATCATCACTAATAGACATTTAAATGGCCACAAGTTTTAACCCCCTGTGTTACTGTTAATTGTGATGATGGTGTCCTTACCTTTTGCTTAACTTCTTCCAGGACCATCTGCCCAAGGAACTCTAGACTTATCCGCACATGGTAAGCAAAACATTTTTATGTCAGTACTGATGAGCAGTTCACAGAAACATTTATTTTATCCATATGTGTGATGTCGGTGTCCGGACTGTTGTGTGTATTGCTGTACTGTCTGTAATAGTGGCACAACTGTAATCTGTTAGCATATATCGTACTATAGCAGTATATGTATTAATTTCTTTGCTGTGTTTGTTGCTTATCATCACAGGTGATCCTGACAGTGGAAGTGTAGGACTCTTACCAACTTATGTCAGAGTATCAGCAAACTCTGATGATGATGGTGGGCAAAAAGAGGCACAATTGGGGGTTGCGGAGGTTGAATCTGACACTGAGATTAGCATTCAGCTATCCCCTGTAATTCCATCGGACACAGCCAGTAGTTCTATGTCAACCCATTCCAGTGAGCCCTCAGATACTGGACAAGTGGAGGGTGAAACACTCGATCAGGGTAGTGTGGTTACTGGGGCCTCAGTGCCTGTTGACTCTGATCACAGCCAAAGTATGGGTGAGGTGCCATGCAGGAGGATTGTTAGAGGTGCTCAGAGAAGGCCTGCTGTCCTTCCTATACCTGATCCAGATGCATCTTTCTGTGCCACTCAATATATGTTTAGGGCTGTCATGGAAGTGCAGACAAGTTCCAATAGGCCCCACAAAGAAATGTTTAGGGTTGTAGATGTGGTGCTGGCTGACTTGCATGACTGCCTCCACCATGTTGCTGATTCAATGGATTGAATGAATGACACATTGGAATGGGTGGTGTCTGTGATGGAACATCTGCTGGGAGGGGGATGGCATCCACGTGGACGTAGGTCAGCCACATCATCTGATGTCAGCTGACATGGCCATGCCTGATCACTGTCCCATAGTGGCAGTACTTACACTGCTATGTAAGTGGTTGATGTGTCCACACCCAGAAGTGGTAGGCCACAGGGTTGTGGTCCTGGGTGTACTCATGAGAAGAGTTCATCCAGAAGACATCAGTCACATTCAGGTAGCAGCAGTCCAGCTGACCATGGGCATGAATGTGCCAGTGCAACTCTTAGCAGAGCCAGTTCTCATGGTCAGGTATGAGAATGATGAACTGACATCTCTACCTTGCATGGCTCACACCTGTCTGACATACCAAGACATAGAACTAGCACAGAGCTTGGTTGTGTTCTTGCAGACACTCACACACCAGTTTCACCCGGAGGACCCATACAGACACACACACAACAGTTACACAGTTCACCCATGAGACTTAAAGCTCATTCTGTCTCACTGGCTATTTATTACTTTATCCAAATGTCTGCCTGTTTCTCTTTCTTACACACACAAACACATTCACTTACCTTTTGTGTCAGCCTAGGTTCCTGACTCCCCACCCCCCACATACAACACCCTGTGCAAGGTATGATAATTGTGCAATATCCTTGTTTTCTATCTTTTGGATTCAGGGATACATAAACTTTGTTTTAATATGAAGCACACTCTGTAACACACTCTAGTACCTCAGCTATACAGCCTTCAAGGAGTCAAATATCTGTGATACAAGCTTCCCATTATATAATGACTCTAATAAAAATACCCCCAGCAATCCTTCAATTACACAATTAAATTAGAAATTTCCAGTTACACTCAGTATTCAGTCTATTCAGATTTAAAGCACCATATTTTAAAATAACAACAGATTCCTTATATAAAAGCTTATTTTTTATATCTACATTATCCCAAACATTTATACAAATTTGTTCCAGCACAGTACCTTGTAATCCCCCCATATCACTATTATGACATGATTTAAAATGTATTACAACTGGACCTTCCAGCTTGCATTTCTTAATATCTCTTACATGCTTTTGTAATCTAACTTTAAATGCTCTTTTCCTCTCACCTGTATAAAACATATTGCAAGGGCATCTTAACACATAAATAATACCTTCTGTATTACAATTATATCTGCCATGAACAGTGAACTTAATTCCATTAATTTTATCAAAACATTTCACTGTAAACTTACAACTTGAACAGTTCCCACAAGGAAAGGTAGCTACACCTTCTAATATGTGTGTAACATCATTCATTGGAAAAGAAAATCTACTGTGTACTAACATATCCTGAATGTTTCTACCTCTTTTGTAAGAGATAACAGGGGTTTATATAACATCTTAGAAAAATCCTTGAGATTAACAAAAATCCCAATAATATGTAACCAGATTTACTATTTGTTAACTGAATGGACTATAGGTAGTAACAAAATATACTTTTTCCGAACTTCTGATTCTTGGGGCCTAGGAACCCTATTATTCAACTGATTCCTATATATATATATATATATATATATATATATATATATATATATATATATATATATATATATATATATATGTATATGGTTCTACCTGACATAGCCGAAACCACACAACACCGACAACCACATCACCGACACCACATATTCGACAGTCCATAAACACGAAACCACACATAACCGACAACGAAATAACCGACGGTACACAAACACGAAACCCCATACACTGCACACACCACAATAACAATTATTAAAAACAAAACACATCCCCATTCCACAAACCACACACACAACACAAGCACACCAAAATCCTTACAAGCCCACACTAAACCTTACCCTAACCCTAAGGTCCGTCACTATCGCACACTTACCTACCCGCTCCCTAACCCTAACTCACTTAACCCGCCTATCGCTCCCTAACCCTAACTCACTTAACCCACCCCTATCGCCTCCCTAACCCTAACTCACTTAACCCACCCCTATCGCTCCCTAACCCTAACTCACTTAACCCACCCCTATCGCTCCCTAACCCTAACTCACTTAACCCACCCCTATCCCCACAGACCGTCAATCTCCACACTTACCTGCTCGCACTAACGTCCGTCACTACCGCATACTCACACAGCCTTTCCCCATGTCGGCATCCTCGGCGTTGGTGTTGTCATCCGTCGTGTCGGTCTTCTGCATTGTCGATGTTCTGCCACTCGCGATTCGCGTCGGTCTTCTTCGTTTTCGATCTTCTGGAGCTCCGAATTCCGCTGTCGGTCTTCTGCGCTGTCGACGAAGTCAGGTAGAACCATATATATATATCTATATATATATATATATATATATATATATATATATATATATATATATATATATATATATTATGTGTTTTGTCCAAGCCAGAGTTTCCATAAATTGTACCTAGCAAGATGTTCTAATGTTTGAGTATCATATCCCCTCCTCGAAAACATAGTTATTGTCTTACTAACCTCTCTCTTAAAGTCCAAATCATTGTTACACAACACTGTGTAACCACAGGCATTCACTATGAGGCAAAGCTGATAGAAGATGGGGGGATGGCAACTATTGCCATGCAAATAATGAAACCCATCCTCAGATTTGCTTTGTACTGTGGGTTAAACCACACTATTCAGCTATGGGTTAACATTCTAGTGGAGAGGGACTTACTGAAACAATATAAATTAAAGGAGGAGATTTCTCTAGTCTGCTCCTCTATTTCCTTTCAATTGAGTGTTTCATGACTGGAATATTGTTTGAATGACATTAGTGAAAAGCTAACTGTTTTTGAAAAGGAACTATTGGAAAAGAAAAAATCTAAACTTAAGAAGGACTTGAGGGTTAAAATAATGGTAGAGCCTTTCTTTGGAGGACGAATCAGAAGAAGTGGCATGCCAACATCAGATTTGACTGTCTGGAAGTAAAGGAGAAGCCATCAGGAGCTTTGTTTGTTTCATCTGATGGAACAGGAGCCTCCCCAGAATGGGAAAGCGACATCTCATCTTTTCCATCCCTCCCTCAGGCCCAGGATTCAGTAAACTTCCAACAGACTTTTCGTAACATGAGCTACTCTAGTAAGTGGAAATTAATATCAGAAAACAAGAACGAGTCAGCTATGAGCAGGAACCATCAAGGCCTAGGGTAGGGCAGTTCCATCAATATCCTAAAAGAGACAAGTGGCATTAACTTGCTGAATGATAAGACTGAAGTGTTACATAATGTTGATAGTACTTTTGTAATAAATTTGTCTGGCTATGTTTTTTACAATGAACAAATAACTGTCTTAAATTGTGGTTTAAAATTTGTTCCAACAGCATTACTCCGCTTATATATGTTGAAATGTGAGATTTTTAGGTTGGTTAGGAAATTACATTTAATACATTTCTTTAAAGTATCGGATGTAATGGATGGATGCATTTGTGAGAATATGGAATATGATTCCTTAACAGATGAATATATTAGTAAGGATGATATTTTTTATTCTTGTGTGTCTGACTTTGAATCAAATGTTTATTGTTTATTAAATACTCAGGAAATAATATATAAAAGCACTTTTATGTCCCCCCCTTCACTCATGAGGACATTCAACATTTTTCTGCTGTGTTAAATTTTATAGTTGAATCTAAGTATTGGAAGAGTAGTGTATTACAGCGCATGCTTCATATTAAAGCTTTTACTCGGTGGATTATGTGGCTTCTGTGGTTGTTGTTATTTTTTTGCTGTTGCTGTTATTGGTGTGTATACATAAACTCTGAGTCTGATGCTCAGGGTGCACAGCTGGCTTAGTGCTTAATATATCTGTGTTTGTGATGTTGTTTATTAAATTGTATTGCTTTCTTACTAGTTTACAGCAACAAAGATGAACCAGGCCATAAATAAAACTGACAAAGGCTGAACAATAGGGAGACTTTTTACATATTTTGGTCTTACAAAGTTAGACAGTTGATAGAATCAAAACAGTTTCTGCATCAGTAGTATGAAATATTTTAAGGCAGAATTCTTATATTTTCGAAACTTTGGGTCCTCGTCTATCTTTTGTTTATAAAACTAGACTTCATTTTAAGGCTAGGTTTGAGAGATCCACAAATGTAAAATCAGTCAATGTAGTTAAAGGTATGAAAACTTGAAGGTGTGGGTCCTGTAAAGAATGCCCTTACATATTAAAGGTTGAATCTTTGGTTTTGGACAACGTAATTAAAAGTAAGGTATTTTTTATAGGTGGCAATTGTTTGTCCAAAAGGGTGGTCTATCTGGCTAAGTGTCTTGACTGTCCAGCGTTCTACATCGGCAAGACTGATAGGGCCTTAAGATGCCATATTTATGAACGTTTACATAGTATTAATAAAACTAGTGAAAATAATACATTATATAAATATTTGACATCCAGTCCCACGTGCACTGGTTTTCACTTTTCCATTTTAGTCCAGGTTTCCATTAATCCAAGGGGAGGCAATGAGAAAATATTGTTAAAAGAGAACGAAACAAAGTGGCAGTTAAGACTAAATGCTTCTAGGGCACCAGGAATAAATGACCACATTTCCCTTTTTCCAATTTTAAAGCATAGGTCTCTTTTAAATAATTAGGGAAATTAGTTTGTCTTTTTATAAAGTGTGGTTTTATTGGCACACATGTATATGTGTCTGTGCACAATTACTATGTATTTTTACAATAGAATTTTATTGAGCTTAGTTGTAGGAGTTTAGAGATGTGCACATATTTTTTGGTTGTATTACAAATGTATATATATTTTAGTTGCCCATTGTGCTTTAATTACCTAATTAAGTTATTTAATTTTTCAATTGTTGGATTGTCATTTGTGTATTATAAAAACCTGTGAGAGTTGTTGGGAAACTATTCTGATGAAGTTCACTATCAGTGGACAAAAGCGCTCAATATATTGTTTATTTTATATCTGGCAATTTGTTTCATTGGCAGGCTGCATTACTTTGTTTATTTTATTTAGGTTTTATCTGCATCAGCAATGTTAAGAATCATCAGAGGTTTGTGATGTTTTAAACTGAAATGTGTGTCATTACTTTCTAACTTCTCTCCTTAGTGATTTGCCACTACAAAAGTATGAGGCCAAGCTGAGGATATTCATTGATCATTAGTAGTTTTGAGAGGTATGCATGTGTGAATCTTTGATGCCTGAGGCCAATGACTTGATAGAGGACAGATATTCACATAAGTCGCTGCTGTCACATGCTGAAGTCATTACTGTACAAATCACCCACCTTTTACTTACTTACATTACCAAGTAACAGTATGCAAGGATATGCCATTCATTTGAATTATTACACATTTTTTAATACTCCAGGTTCAACATTTACCTTTTAAATCCAGCACTTGCTACAGTTTTAGTTCAGGGCTGAGTCTGTCTGATGCTAGGAGTACACAACCATTACATGGGCAGGTAAAGGTGTGCGTTGCTTGGCATCAATGTTGCTGTAGGTTTGTGCATAGAATGAAGGTTTTAGCCCCTTAGGTGGTGAGTGAGTGTGCTATGTGTACAGTATAGTGTCTGCAATCCAGTCACCTGGGGAGGAAATTGAACTTACAAGCCTTCTGATCTTCTGGCACCGAAGGCAAGTGTGCTACTGACTTGTTACATTATGTTTTTGTAAGTACTGATAAACTTGTTTCACAATTATTACACATATGATAGAGCATAGTATAGTCTTCTTGCTAAGAAACATATCTTTGGATTGTCGGTTTAGGAGCATTGAATAAGCCAGGGCTAAATGAGCATTTATAGTACAAATGTAGTAAATTAGATGTAGTTTTCACTTTGTCCACCAGATGGTGTCATTTATTTATATCACTGGTAAATCGTCATGCAATATTTACTATTTAACTCTGAATCTACTGTGAAAATATTTTTTTTCTTGTACTTTTACATAAAGTAAAATTAACATAGGTTCATAGGCTGGTACTAGGCTATCGGCCCTAGGGCCTATACAAGCCTAGCCATAACAATTCCCTGGCTATTACTTCCCTGGTCTCCTGTCTAACAGGGCAATTGAAGTGATCCCTGGGGTGAATTTCCTATCTCCCATCCAATCGTCAAGGTTCTTTTTGAAGAGGGCTAAAGAGGCGCTCAGCTTGACATGTATGTGCAGTCTATTCCAGAGTATGGGGAGTCTCTGGGTCAGAAACCTATCCCTCTAGCATGTTGTGTTCATTGTGATGACCAGGTTTAGATTCCCTGGAGCATGTGGCTCTGAGGGATTGGGATTTCTTTAAGTGTAGCATGCCCAACAGCTCTGGGTTTGATATGGTCTTGTATGTTAAGCAGAGATCACCTCTGAGCAGGCGATATGCGACAGAGTATAGCTAGAGTTTTTTTAGACTGTCAGCATAGGACATCTGCTTTAGGCTTGTGATTCTTTTAGTGAGGTATTTCTGTGACCTTTCCAGTTGTTGCAGATGTCTTGTCAGGTACATACCAAACAGGGCATTGTACTCTATAATGGGTCTAATGAGGGATGAGTAAAGTGGGACAATGACCTCCTTTTTTCTGGATGAAAAGCCCTTAATGATGAGGTATGCCACATAGAAGGATTTCCTGACTGTTGTGGCGATGTGGTTATCGAAGTTGAGACCACTGTTCACTTGTGTCCCTAAGTCCCTTATCACACTTTCAGTGTTTAGTGTATTGCCACTTATGTGGTAATTCATGGGTACATGTTTTTTCCCAAAGGGGATAACTATATTTCTTGGCATTGAACTTGAGCCCATGGCTCTGGCATCAAGCATCTGTTTCTGTAAGGCCTTTTTGTAGAATATCCACATCATTTGGGGATTCAGTAATGGCTCCCAGTTTGTAGTCATCTAAACAAACAAGAGCGGTCCCAGGACTGAACCCTTAGGTACTCCACTTGTCACTTGTCTGGAGCTGGATTTTGAGTCGGCTACTTTTACAGTGTGGGTTCTATCAGTAAGCCAGTTGGCAACCCATCGAGTGATGTAGGGATTAATGGCCAGCTTAGTAAGTTTATCTGTGATTCCAGAGTGGGGGATGGTGTCAAAGGCCTTGGTGAGGTCCAGATAAGCTGTGGGGACCCCCTTGTCCTCATCCACAGATCTGGATACTGATTCGAAGAAGTCAATCAGGTTGAGGAGACAAGATCGGCCCTTTACAAAACCAAACTGGGTGGGGTCCAGTGTTTGAAGGTTGCCAATGCCTTTGTTTATAAGTTCCATGATAATGCATTCCATGGCTTTGCAGATCAGGCTCATAAGACTGATGGGACAATAGTTCCCTGGATTAATGGTGGATCCCCCCTTGTGGAGTGGGATAACTGTAGCTGTGCACCACTCATTGGGAATGAAGCCTGAGGTGAGGCTATGATTAAACATGACACTTAGGTGAGGTGCCAGTTCATTTTGTAGTTCACATAGTACACAGCCCGGGTTGTCGTCTGGTCCCATGGATGCTGTATTATTAGCTTTGGAGAGTGTGTTTTTTTACCTGTGTGGCCGTGATTACTGAAATTTGGCAATCTTTTGGTATTGAGCTGGGTCCTTTAGGGGGTGAGAGGGGGGTGAAGTTGGCACTGAATCGATCTGCCAGGATATTGGCAATATCCTTGGGATCAGTATATTTAATGCCATTCTCTTGTAGCTCAGAACAGATCTGAGCATTGCCATTTAGATTCTTGACATAACAATAGAATGCCTTGTGGTTGTCCTTGAAATCTTTGGCAATTTTATTTTCCAAGCTTTGGAGGATTTTATGAGGGATCTCAGCTTCTTACTGAGGCTGGTAAGGGAGTATTTTGCATCCTGGGATTTTCCTCTTTTCTGCAACAGTTTCTTCCTTCTGTTGTATAGTTTGTTTAAGGCAGGGGACCACCAGATTGGCTTCTTTTTTTTGGAGGAGAGCATCTTGGTTCTATTTGGAATGGCACGATTCATGCATGAATGGATGTGCTCGTACAGTGCCTTAGTGTAGGATTCAGCAGTCAAACTTTCAGTCCCCGTCTGCATAGGTGTCATGAAGTTCGCCACTTCTGACTTGAGTAGCATGAAGTTAGCTTTGGAGAAGTTTTTATGGAGGTTTCCCTACTGAGGGGTGGGGGTGAGATATGACTGTCAAGGGTGATTAGCTTATGGTCAGACCTAACCAACGAGGGGGTGACCACTGGCATGGAGCATCAATCTCCCATGTTGATAATGACCAGGTCTAGGATATTTGAGCCCCTGGTGGGACTATGGATTAGTTGATCCAGGGCATTGGAATTTATGAATTCCAAGAACCGTTGGGCTAAGGTGTTGGTGTCTGAATAGTTTTCCCAATTAATGGCAGGGTAGTTGAAATCACCCAGTATTAGGGTGTTTGGTTGTATCTTAATATTTTCCAGTATGTTTAGAAAGGTGTAGTGAGAATCTTGGGGCATGGTGGGGGATCTGTAGCAAGCTACAACTTGGATTGCAGTCTTACCTAGTATTAGTTGTACCTGTAGAATTTCAGATGCATAGTGTTGGGCAACTAGCCTGGAGGTGTGAACATCCTTGGTGAATATGGACACTCCTCTGCCTTTAGTGTTTCGGTCCTGGCTTGGTGGCCGAAAAGTATAGTAAGAGTTGTAGCCTGGTATTGCAGGGGTGCTCTCTGGAGCCTTGAACCAGGTCTCAGTTACTGCACAGATATCGATGTTCTCCATTTTTAGAAGTGCCTCGAGAGAGTGCATTTTGAGGTTTAGACTTCTAGCATTGAGTAGCATTACCTTCAGATTTTGCATGCTTATATCTGTTACCGTGGTGGTTTTGTCCTTTGAGCCTTGCCTAAAAAAGGCACTATAGGGTTGGCAAGAGCCTTAGCCAGTAACCTGAATCCCTGGGGTGACAGGTGCAGACTATCTCTGGCAAACCATCATGGTCTGTCGATCATGTCATCCCAGGCAGAGAGATACTGGATCCCCTTTGAATGACACCAGAAACTTAGCCAATTGTTGAAGTCAATCATTTTGTCTTTATACTGTGGTATCATTTTGGGCAAGGGCAGGATGCTACTCAGGGCTAGGGTCAAACCTGCCTGGGCCACATGATCTGAGAGGTCTTCCATGTCTCTTCTTATGTAGTCCGCGGAGGTATGTCTCAAGTCATTCACTCCAACATGGACAATGACACAGTCATATTTGTACTTGTTGTGGAGTGACTTGAGTGCATGCGTGATGTGGTGGATCCTGGCACCTGACAGGCAGCTGACTGTAATTTTCTCCTTGTTCAGCCTGGTGAGTGAAACATCAGTGTGCCTGACTATAGAGTCACCTATGACTAAAGTGTTGGGCACATTGTCTTGTCTTAGGGGCTGTTGTTGGGTGGCACACTGGTGTTGTGAGCTATGTGACACTTTGGTTGTGATTTGTGTTTGTTTGCGTTCCAGCTTCGGAGGTCCTTGTTGCTCGGGTAGGTTAATGTTAAGGGCCTGCGCATAAGTGGGTTTAGTGTTACTATGTGTGGATGTTGGAGGCATGAGTTTTGAAGGGCTATGTGTTGCTTGAGGTGTAGTGCAGGTGTTAACCTTCTCCTCTTGACTGTGTAGCACATTCTTGGATGGAGAGAGAGCTTTGCTTCCAGTTTGGCTATGTAAGTGCATCTCTTGCAAGTTGTAGTGTTGGGTGGTAGGAGGAGAGGGTTGTCTGTGTACATGAGGCAATTGCTGCATTGCCCCAGTATGCCCAGATTCACCAGGTGGACAGGAGAAATCACAGGAAGCTGACCGTTGGACATGCCTGGTTCGGTGTTTCTTTTGTAAAGTACAAAAGCTGTTTTCCCTTACCTTGGCAAGCTACTTTGCAATTATTGGCTGTTTAGAGCCTATGATTAATTTCTCCTTATTAACAAGGAGAGTCGAGTGCTTGTATCAGTTTAAGGCTTCCTAGTGCTTTCCAGCAGGTTTTATAGCAAGTGCTAGTCACAGGGATTCAGATTTTAGTGTTACTACTGAGAAACCAGCTAGTTCTAAGGGAAAGTTTGAAGAGCAGACTTTCTGGCACTGGGAGTAGTTTAAAGTGCTAGACTAATAGGCTAACAAAAGTGCAGAAGAGCAGAGAACTAGCAGATCTGAGGGAAAAAATTGAAGAGCACTGCTAGCATACAAAAAGTCCAGGATACAGCAAGTCTGTATCTGGGCTGCATTAATTTCAGGAAATGTAGGAAACTGTTTTTTTTTTTTTTTTTTTTTTTTAGTAGAAAGTGAAGAGGCAGAAGATAATGAGATAATTCAATATGCAGAAGTTAAAGGGGCGGGCCCTTGCTAAGTTCTCACTATTGACAGTAGAATGAGCTGATGTAATGTGACTGGGTGGGAGTGTCCAGTATCGACTTAATAAGATCTATATTATATTAGCGAAAATCCTTTTAAGCGGATGCGAAAACACCGACATGTATTGCGTGAATTGCGAATATGCTGAACGTACTAAACCACGAAATACAAAAAGTCAAATCCCCATAGTCGGCCAATTCCATCTCCCACTACATACTGCCTACCCAAACAAAATAAATAAACCACATACATACACTAACCAAAACCCTACTTCTAACCCTAAAGTAAAGCACCAAAACCCTACTTCTAACCCTACACTAAACCTTGCATACATTACCATTTATGCACTTACCTTAACCCGCACCCTAACCCTAAGGTCCGTAAGTTAATAGGCTTACAATACCTTATACCAATAGGAACACAGACATCATTAGAATAGTCAATAACAACTGGAAATTTTTGTTAATGGATGGTAGCATTAAGAATCTCATAGAAGACAGACCACGCATAGCCTACAAGAACATGTTGTCTCTCAACAGGTTGCTGTGTTATGACAGCAATATTATAGATGCCATACATTCTGATAGATGTGGTACTTTTCCTTGCCGTTCTTGTAACCAATGCAAATATATAGCTAATTCCAACAGCTTTACACATCCAGTAACAGGACGCATTTATGCATTTAGACACTATGCTGATTGTAAATCCACCAATGCTATTTATGTAGCAGAATGTCAACAATGTAAACAGTTCTATGTTGGCAAGACAAATAGGTGTTTAAGAGAGCGTATTAGGGAACACATCTATGCCATCGATAGGAGTAATACAACTAATGCCTTGGCGCAACATGTTATTGTTAATGGACCATCACATACTTTTAAATTTAAGGTTTTGGAATTGGTTTTGAGAAATGGGAGGCTAGGTAATATTAAGAACTTCACGGAAGAAAAAGAAGGGAAGTGGATTTTGAAACTTCAAGCTCACAGATATGGACTTAATGACAGAGTTACCCTGAGGCCGTTTTTGGCCAACAGATCATTAAAGCATTAGGAGTAATACTATATACTTATGTATTTTTATCAATTATAGACGTTCCAGTGACTATTTTATTTTGCATTGTTCTTTATATGTGTATGTATTCCTTTAAATGCCTTTTAAATGTGTTAGATGTATTTAATGCTTTGATTCACTGCATCTGAATGGGTGATGATGTCATTTCCTATATTTAAACTCTGTGGTTTTTGACTGCCTTTGATGTCTGAAGAAGCGTTGTTTTAAACGTGAAAGCGCTTACCTTACTGCAGTTTTTATACTTTTGTCTTTCTAGCCATATTAAATGTTGGATTTTATGGATTTGTGGTGTCCTCTTTGAACAAGCAGCTCGTGGTGCACTCCTCTGTTATTTTCATTTTCTTTAGTGCTTTTGTGAACTGAGGGTGCCTTACCTAGCAGTATTTGTTTTTTCCTTGAATTGCGAATATGCTGAACGTACTAAACCACGAAATACAAAAAGTCAAATCCCCATAGTCGGCCAATTCCATCTCCCACTACATACTGCCTACCCAAACAAAATAAATAAACCACATACATACACTAACCAAAACCCTACTTCTAACCCTAAAGTAAAGCACCAAAACCCTACTTCTAACCCTACACTAAACCTTGCATACATTACCATTTATGCACTTACCTTAACCCGCACCCTAACCCTAAGGTCCGTAACTATCGCACATGTACCCTATAGCGATATACCAAAACAAAACAAATAATCCACACACATACATTTAACAAAACCCTAATTCTAACCCTACACTAAACCTTACATACATTACCTATCTATGCACTTACCTTAACCCGCACCCTAACCCTAAGGTCCATAACTATTGCACACTTACCTTACGGAGCTGTACCGCAGAAGGACCAACCATGACACTTCGACTTTTTGAATTTCGCAATTTAGTACATTCGGTATAATCGTGGTTCACGCAATACGTGTCGGTGTTTTCGCATTCGCTTAAAAGGATTTTAGCTATTATAATATAGACCTGACTTAATACCGGAGGCAGGCAATTCAAAGCCACCAAGACAAAAAGACCAAAACAAGAACTGGGAGGGTGGATGGGGAAAAACAGTTATACAGATTATAGAGATATTAAATCAAAATGCAGACAAAAAATTAGAATAAACTCTTATCTTTTCTCATTATCACAGTTGGCAGTAGATCAGTCTTTCTGCAACAGCCTGAACAACAGGTATATCTGATTTAAAACACAGGACAGAAATCAAACCAATTATCCAAACAATACAGATGCAGGAATACTTTGCCCGGATGAAACTAGTTCTGTAAACTTACTGCCACTAAGAAAACAGACAAGGCCTCCAAAGGATTTGCCGCCAGACATACATTTGCCGCCAGTGTTGCTCTCTTGGGTGACTGTTCTTAGTGCCTAATTTCACTTAGTTTCATTGGTTGAGTTGGCCATGTGTTTAGTTGCTTCAGTATATAAAAATTGTTGAATTTATTTTTTTATTGCACACAGACAAGACTGACAGATTGTGTTCTTCTTTAGTTGTTTATATTGATAAAGGCATTTATTTTTTTTTAGAATGAATGTCTGTTTAGCATTATCCAAGTCTGTGAACCATTTGAAGTGTCATGCACTTGTGTTTGGCATTTGTATAAGTATATATGTTTTTATTTATATATATATATATATATATATAGAGAGAGAGAGAAAGAGAGACAGCTTATAGACAGAGAAATCAAGAGATATATGTGTTTGTGTGCGTGTAATTTTTTGTAAAACTTATTTCATAAAAGGTGATTATGAACAAATTTTATACATTAGTAGTACCCCTGTACTACAAGTAAAATGCTTCCAGTATTGTTTTCTTTTGGGGATTATGGGGCTATTCAGAAACAATTAGCACACAGAGTTACGCAAAATATTGCAGTAAGCAGCAAAGTGCAGGATGGGGGTGATTCAAAGACATGAGTAGCATGACTGAGCTGTAGATGATACTGAGTAGCATTCATGGCATGTAAATGACTACATAATGGCATGCAGATGACCACTGCTGTGCTAATAAGATTCATTGCATATATAAATGATAAATTAAGCATGACAGAGTGATTTGGAGATGTATATATTTAGGGCAAAGAACTGTGGCACTCATCTATTCTGAACACCAGGATTTCTCATTTTACAGAGCTTTCACTCATGTTATGCTAGGAATAGCAGTAGCCTTATCTTATCAGCAAGTGTTAGCAGCCACTCGTGGGCCCAGTGCCCATGATGTTGCACACCATTACCCCCACCCCCACCCCGCATCACAGACAGGTCTGCTAACAGTTGAAATACCATCACCTACACAATCAAGATGTTGTCAACCACTGCTGTGGTGATTCAAACACCACATGTGAGTTAGTATACATGTACCATCCTCTCATGAAATCAAGGAGGATGAATGGAATATCTGTCCCAGTGGACATGATGGTCTGTCTAGTGATAGTCATCCTTGCTACAGGAATCTTTCAGCATTCAACATGTAACACAGACATCAGTCTTATAGAACCTACACTAGATCCCAGAAGAGGTGCTGCAGCATGTGGAAAAGTATATATGGTTTCCGTGGACAATGGAGTGGAGACAGGCACCTGTATGCAGGCATTTTACAACAGAGACCTTTCTCCTCAGGTCCCAGGGGTCACTGACTTTAGCCATAGTGCCATCCAGGCCCCGCCTTCTCCACACTGTGTCCATTATATCAGCTGGAATGACTTTGACTACATCAACCGTCAGGTGGTGTGGAATGTAAATGGCATTCTATACATTGTGTCTGTGTAGCATCTAGGCAGTGCCCATGAACCCAAAACATCTGGTACACATGCAGCCTCTACCAGTGTTTCATGTGGGGTGATTTCCACAGGGTCATCTAGTTGGTAGGTGCATGCATTAGTAGCTTCATAGGCCAGGATATGCTGTTCCCACAGATGTTAACAACAATCCACTAATTGTGGTGTTCACTACTGTGTATTGCAGGTGATACAGAATATGCCTTGGAGCTATGGATGATGAACCCCATCCAAACCCCCCATACCATGGCTGAGATGGAGTACAAGATTACACATTTGCAGACACAGAACATTATTGGACATTTGTTCATACTCTTTAAGACCAGCTTCTGCTGCTTGGATATATCTGGTGGTGCATTGCAGCATGCAGTTAAGACCCTCAGTTAGTTATTGATTGTGTGTCACAGAATCAGCTGTAACTTGGGAATATCATAGTACTACCTGACTAACATGAAGCAGCAAAAGAGGAGGAGATGAGCACAGATTCACTGGAGGAGCCAGTTACAGTGACACCCCAAGCAAGGCAGAGGTAGGCATAATATGTTGTAGCACTAGCAAAGATGTGACATCTGGTCACCAACTAAGGGCCATGACAAGGACAACAGAGAATAAAACTAATCCATGCATTAACACACGTAGGCTATACAATATAGTGACAATGTTGTGCATCAGTCATTACCATACCCACACAGGCCAGATGTGTAGGCAAGGCACATTCATCAGCATCACTGGACATGTGGAAAGCAGTTACAGTAATTTCAATTTACAAGCGTGGTAATGCAGCAAATCACCAATAATGATAGACCAGTAAGTCTTAGAAGTTTGCTAGGAAACCATTATGAAACAATTTTGTTAAAATTAATCCCATCAAATAGGCTATTTGAAATTGACATCTACCGGTATGGTTTCATAAATGGGTACTTATGGTTATCTAAACTGTTAAGTTCCTTCAGGACTGTAATTGATTCTTTCAAAAATCTCATTGTAGTTGGCATTCCCGGGGATTCAATAAAGTCCGTGTGGGCTCAGCCCGAAGTGTGATGAGCAGCAGTGCTAACTGCATATGCCTGCCACACATCGCACATACATGGATACAAGCAAGGTTTCATGGCCAGCAATAGTGATGGCCAGGAAACCACGTAAAGAAGTATGAACATATTCAGACATGCAGAGAAGTTTACTTAAGAGCAAACTTGTTCTGTGAGATTGTGCAGATAGCCACAATGACTACCAGTTAATTTCAGGCACTGACCGCAGTACTAACACATTATAGAAAAGTGTACTCAGTGCAAAGTACAGTATAAACACTTTTTTCCCATACCGAAATAAAAGTTTTGCTAGTGATTAACAATGGTACATAGATGGAAATTATTAATAGAGTATTCTGGGGAAGAGTGTATATTGAAAACGGTCACATACATGAATGGTAGGAATGAAGAAAGGGGACGAGGACAAATGAAATATGGTGATGTACACCAAATAAGGGTATGTCAATGTACATGCACCCCAAAGACAAGACAGTTGTAGCATGAACAGTAATAACATATGTACTTAATACAGTACATACTGCTGTTTACACCATCATCACATGGTTATTGCATATTATGTGACTGTCACACAAGGTCACATATCAGGGGAGATGACTGGTTGTGATATAAGTACCCTGACATGATCACTGGAAAGGACATTTAGAAAGGATGGTATATACAACAGGGAGTATATGCATATTGTGAAGATGTGCAAATGAATTACTTGAATATGAATGTAATGTCAGCATAGGTTTCAACCAATTGGGACACATAGTAACAGGATCATGGACACCAGTAGACAGAAGCATGTACAATCATGGACAATATCAGAATAATACCACCACTGATCTGTGACATTGACATAAATATGTGATTGTAAGTTATTATGCATGTTCTGCACAAACACACTTGCACAACTGTAATGATTTGTTAGTAATCTATAAGGGGAATCAAGCACACCTTTCTCAAAAATTACCACTTTTGGGAGATGTTAGGAGGGACACTGTTACCCATGTATAAACTATGAGCAATCCTGGCTAGTTGAGAGGTTTCCATGACACATAAGCCACAATCCACACTTTCAAGAATCTAACCCATGCTATCAGTGTTGTCAATGAGCTATGTATTTACTGGGTGCATCACAGGAAGACATATCACCCATGCATCTTGTAGAATGACTTGAAGGGAAGTCTGCACTGTCAACTCCTAATGGTTATGCATCACAAATAATAAATATGTACAAACAAAAAGATGTGTGGAAGCTAACTGGGGTAAAAGTGATATACTTGAGTAAATCATCCCTGGAATATGTGTGGAGAGGTACATGCAGAACTGTGAGCTGTACTCAATTATTGGTGTGATGAGGGCTGAGAACAATAGGACTGTAATGTCCTTTGATGTGGATGGCCTGCCCATACTCAAGAGTTGTGCTACATACAAGGGATTTGTCACCACTGTGGTCACTGTAGATCAGTATGTATGTACGCCTTTAAGAAGCTTTCCAGTCTGCAAGCACATGCATATATCCATTGAGTAAGTGCGAGAGTGAGTGCCATTTTGAGTTAGCAGCCAGAGTGTAAGTATGCAATGTTACTAGTCAGTCAGTTAGCTAGATAGTTGTTCTTGCTATCCATCCTGATGTGTTTGTTCATAATACTCAACGTCGTCTTTATGCACATAAGAAGAACGACATGGTGTCAGAATGGGATCCAGAATCACAGCCATGAGACAAGTGGTTAATACTGGAGGAATAAACAGGAATGGATCATCTCTACTGCTCATATGACTTGCAATACAAGTCAGAAACAAATTCCAGGTACTAAAACTCGCTTAAATGATTTCTTTCACTACAAATATAAAATGAAATACTCAGAACACTCAAAACAAATGTTGTATCAAATGAAATGTCCAAAACTGCACCATATTAATTAAAACATTTGAGATAATTACAAAAGTGAAACAATATCTAAATCACTTAAAATGTACAAAAAAGGGAAAATGACCACATTTTTCACTATGTGCTACTTTTTCCCATTAACTAAAGCTATTCCAAGTATTCCAAACCAAAGCACAAACCATTTTTGTACTATTCAAAGTATTCTAAGTGTACAAAATGTTGCAAGTGTGGGCAATATTACAGTGCAGTTATTTCACAAAGTACAGTAATTTCAAAACATATTTCGCAGAGTACAGTATTTCAAAGAGTTTCTTGTGCATTTAAATATCATTGCAAGTACCTGGTGTGTGTGCATGCTCGTACATAGTTACAAGGGCCATTTTGCATTGTGTTTTGCTATAGTTTGTGGGCAAGGCAGAAGGATTTTTCAGATCCACACCGCTTGTGTTTGATAACAGTATTGCAGAGAATTGGAGAGTGTTTGAACAGGAATACAATATTTTCATAAGGCGGTTTTTCCTGACAAAGATGCATTTATTCTGCTTAATTTATCTGGTTCAGAAGCTATTGAAAGGAAACGTTCATTTTTGTTTGCCCCAGCTGTGTATGCAAGGAAGAGGGAAGACTAAGATATTGTGCTAATGGCTGAAACAAGGGAAGGCCCTGACGGCTTAAAACATAAATTTAGAGAGATGTGTAACCCTCAAACAAATATTACAATGGAAAGGTACTTATTTTACACAAGGGATCAAAAGCCAGGTGAAAGCTTTGCTGCATATATAACTAACTTGACAAACAAAGCTAAACATGCAGATTTGATGATGTGAGAGATGAGCTGATAAAGGACAGGATGGTCTGTGGTATTAACAATGACACTGAGAAATATTTTGCTTCATGACAGTGATTTAACTTTGAAAAAGGCCATTGAGATTTGTCACATATACGAGCTTACAGAAAAGCACACAATTATGCTTACAAATGAGAATAATTGTGGCAAGCACAGTGACAAAGCTCATGTAGACAGTATACAGCACATGGTTAAAAGAAACAGGCCCAAGCACATGGCAGCTACTGCAGGCTCTGTAGCAGTCCCTGGGAAACACTGCACATTTCCAGCAAGTTCTAAGTCCAGCTCTGTAAAATGGACATGTTCAGTGCAGCACAGGGGTAACTCAGCAAAATCAAAAGGGTTTGTGGTTACCTCCACTTCTAATGCCAACTATAAACCAACAAAGTCAGCTGCAGTACCAAATTTTATTGCCAACTGTCATAATTGTGGTAGTAATCATGGGCCCCAAAAGAGAAAAGTGCTTAGCTTTTGGCCAACAGTGTAATTCTTGCAATAAGTGGAATCATTTTCAAAAGATTTTGTAAATCAAACAAAGCACATTCTTTTATTAAAAGAAGGCATTCCAAGAGGCAAGTTGCTCAATTAGAAAGCTGCAATCCTACTCATTATGTTGATTGTATGTCTGTGCTTGGTGAAACAGTTAATGCAATAGATTTGTGGGGAAAGAATAAAATATTTTGTACTGTTTGGATTAATGGGACCCTCACAAAGCTCAAAGTAGATACTGACTCAAATTGCAATGTTATGTCAGCAGAAACATTTGCTAGAGTAAAAGCTGCAGAACGTCTTGATTTTACAAAGTGTGAGAAGTTTGTAGTTTACGCTGGTGAAGAGATTCAAACTGAAGGCTCAGTAGTGCTTTCATGTTACTGGGAGCAGCTATGATTTCCAATTTTTTGTAGTCGAGACATGTGTAGTCATTATTAGGCCTCAGAGACAGTTTAGGACTGTTTTCACTTAACAAGGAAGTTCACCATGTAAGCTTGCATAACAACAGTTCAGATTTTGCCCAAATTATTTTTTCTGAGTATGCTGATATTTTTGCAGACAAACTAGGCAAACTACCAGTTGTGTACTCTATGAAGTTAGACCCAAAGGGCAGCTCAGTTATCAGACCAGCACGGAAAGTTCCAGTAGCCATGCAGAACAGAGTTAAAGCCAAGTTAGACAGAATGGTGCAGCCTGGAGTAATCTGTCCAGTAGAACAACCAACTGACTAGGTGTCCTCCATGGTAGTAGCTCACAAGAAAAGCTCAGATGATATCAGAATATGTACTGATCCCAGAGATTTGAACAAAGCATTAAAAAGGCCTCATCATCCAATGTGGACAGTCGAGGAGGTTGCTGTCCTCATGCCAAATGCCACTGTTTTTTTTCTGTCTTAGATGCAAAAAATTCATTTTGGCAAATTTTGCTTGACCGAAAATCTTCATTACTGACCACTTTCAGTAAACCATTTGGAAGATGCACATTTCTGAGAATGCCATTTCAAATACATTTTACCAGTAACGTCTTTCAGCATGCAATAGAGCAAATTTGTTCAGGCTATCCATGTGCTATTATAGTAGATGATATTCTAGTAGGAGGCAATGGTGAAGCTTAACATGACAGGAACCTCAAGAAAGTTCTGGAAAGAGCATGTGAAGTGAACCTTAAGCTCAGTCCACAGAAGTGTAAATTCAGGTTATGGAAGTTACTTACGTTGGTCACTTATTTACTAGTTCAGGCCTAAGACCAGATCCTTCTAAGCAGACTGCCATTCTTGAAATGCCAGCTCCAAACAATGTTCAATCCCTACAGCGTTTTCTTGGCATAGTCAACTACCTAGGCAAGCTCATTCCAGATTTAAGCCATCTTTCAGCATCGCTACCAGAGCTGACATGCAAAGATGTAAGTTGGCCATGGTCAGAACAGCACCAGAGAATATTTGATGTCTTGAAACAGGGAATTGCTAGTCCACCAACTCTCAGCTACTATGATGTTCACAAACCAGTTACTCTTTCCTATGAGGCTTCTAAGTTTGGTCTAGGTGCAATCATTCTTCAAAAGGGTTGACCAGTCACTTATGTGTCAATAGCTCTTACCAGGACTGAGATACAGTATGCCCAGATTGAGAAAGAGCTTTTGGCCATTGTGTTTGCATGTTCATAGTTTCATGGTTATATTTATGGTCGACCTATCTAGACGGAAACGGATCACCAACCTTTAGTCACTACTTTGAGAAAGCTTATGCATTCAGCTCCAGACAGATTTCAATGCATGATGCTCAAATTGCAGAAGTACAGTTTAAATCTTGTTTACACAAAAGGCAAACTTCTCTATCTTTGTGATACTTTATCCTGATCGTGCAGGAAAAAAACAGAACAGCATAACAATGAGCAACTTGATTTTGAAGTCATGGAAGTGAGAATTTTTTCTTCCAAACATCTTGATGAGTTCAGAACTTATACCACTTCAGATCCAATTCTCCAGAAGCTAAACCCCTTTATCAGTCGAGGATGGCCATCAAAGCAATCTTCTTTACCAGTAGAAGTGCAATCATATTTTCCCTACAGAGATGAGATTTTGTCCAACAAAGGTCATAAAGTGATTGTTCCAAAATCCTTGTAACTTGACTACATTAAGATCTTGCATCATGGCCACCCAGGAACTGATTCTACCAAAAGAAGGATGACAGATCTAATATTCTGGCCTTCTATGTCAAGAGATGTTGAGAAAAGACTTTCACCTTTTTCACTATATAATAGTACAAAGCTGCATCAATGGAGAGGACCACTTCAGCTAAGCCAGATTCCTGAACTACCTTGGTTGACAGTAGCTACAGATTATTTGAGTGGAATGGTCAGCATTATTTGGTGTTAGTAGACTCTTATTCAAATTGGTTTGAGATTGACCTACTTCCCAACCTAACTTCCAATACTGTCATTACTAAGTGAAACGTCATTCTTCAGTCCATGGTAGTCCGCACAAGGTTATTTCTGACAATGATGCACAGTTTACCAGTCAGCAGTTCAAAAAAGTTGCAGAAGAGTGGAACTTTATTCATATTACGAGTAGTCCTGAATGCCACCAGTCAAACAGTTTGGCTGAATGTGCAGTTCAAAGTGTGAAACAGTTGCTTGAGAAGTCAAAACGTGACAATACCAATGTTTTCCTCAACTTGTTGAATCTCAGAAACATTCCTCGTGATAACCATCTAGGCTCACCTGCACAGTGTCTTATGTCTAGACAAACCAGAACTACACTGTCAGCAGTAATCTATTGCTTCCCAGTGCTAAAATAACAAAGCAGTAAGAGCCCAACTGTTGAAAAAGCATTTGTCCCAGAAATCTTCCTATGACAGATCCAGCAAACCACTTTGTTCTTTACAAAAAGGAGAGATAGTGAGGATGCAGACACAAAAAGGTTTTGATCACATCAGATTTGTGAAAGATTTATGTCAAGAGTCTTGTCTGTACATTGTGGAATCACAAGGAGTGGAATTCAGATGAAACTGAAAGCATTTGCTACCTGTATCTGAACCAATGTTACAGCATTCTGCCTGTGACAAATACTCTACATATCAACTAATTCAATGTTCCAGCACCAGAGAACATTTTGCCAGAAATCCCTATTCCTGGGGAAATCCCTGAGATTCCACAAACCAATGATTGTCCCTGTTGCTAAACCCAGTCCTCATCACTATGTCACAAGATCAGGTTGCATCTCGAAACCTTGCTCAAGATACACAGCAACGTGGACATAAGTGTTGTTTCTTTTTTATTATTGCTTGCATAATGCATGCCTATTGAAATGTCATTTGCTTACATAAGACAGCTCAGTAAAGAGGGTGGATGTAGATCAGTATGTGTGTACACCTTTAAGAAGCTTCCCAGTCTGCAGGCACATGCATATATCCATTGAGCACGTGCAAGAGTGAGTGCCATTTTTAGTTACCAGTCAGAGTGCAAGCATGCAATGTTACTAGTCAGTTAGCTATAGTCCATTTAAGTTTATTGTTCTTGCTATCTATCCTGATGCATTTGTACATAATAAAACAGTTAAACGAACACCCATGCCTCAACATATTCTTTACGCACATAAGAAGAATAACAGTCACATGCTGGTGGAAGTTCCGATTACTATCTTCCTGAGTACTCAGATCATGTACCACTGGGTTTACTCATAGGGGTGTGCTTTCTATATTGTAACTAGCTTGTGTATTTGCTTTCAAAAGGAAGTAATCATGCTTTTTGTTCATCTACTGTGTCTCCATGGCTCTGGCAAAAATCATTTTTTTGTGTTAATACTTTCTGCAGTATATCCATAATCATCTTCTTTGATTGAAAGATTGCCTGCAGTTTGCAGTCATCCACAAAGCTGGTTAGATAAAGGATGTCTATGTTTGTCTTGACTTTTGAGACTTAAATACTGAACAGGAAAGGGCCTAGTACAGAACCCTGAGGTCCAGACCTGATCTCTGGACTCTTGTTAGAGGTAACTTCACATACTTCAGCATTATATGTCCTGTGTATGATCCATTTGTCTAACTGCTTGGTAATGTAGCATACCTCTCAATTGTCCAGATTTTTGCCTCTTATATCTGGTCTATTCCTCATAAAATGTGTGGTTTTCTGGGACATCAGCAAGGATTGAAGTAACTAAGTAATACTAAATAATGACAGATATTTGAATTTTAGACTTAATATCGTTCAGAAAATATATAATGATGTAAAATCTGTCATTCTAGCAAATTTCCAAGTTTGTAGGAGTAATATTTAAAATCTGTCCCAATTTTTGGGCCTTTGTCCCCCCCCCATTTTTTCTGGCTTTTTCTAGTCTTGCACTGAGAGGTTGAGAGGTGTGTACACATGTCCACCTGAGGCAGTTTCACTTTAATACCTGAGTGTGGATTTGTGTCAAATGCCTTGGCCAGGTCAAGTTATATGGGATGATACATTTAACCTCATGCATGCCCTTGGTAACCTTCTTGAATATGGCAAACAGATTTAACAGACACGATGTAGCCTTAACAAATCAAAAATGTGTTTGGTACACCATTGTGACATTACCAAAGTTCTTTTTGATAAGGTCCATGACGAGTTGGTCTGTCTGACAGATGAGGGGAGTCAGGATTATGGGTGTAAAATTCCCTGCATCATGCCATGGTCTCCCCTTGTTCAGATAGATGACCTTTGATGCACACCCTTCTGCAAGAACATAGTCTGTCTGGAGGCTGTGTTTCAGTAGGGATCCAAATATGTCTGCTAGATCAGGTTTACGTCCTGGTATAGGCAACTTGAGATGGTGTCAGGGCTCATTGATCCTGTGTTATTATCCTTAGAGAGGGCACAGGTGAGCTGCTATCCTGAGAAAATAAACTCAGTAATGTTTGCATGTATACTTTGGCTGATGGCCAGTAGTGACAGAGGAGTGAAGTGTGAGGCAAACTGTCAGCTAGCAGATTGACTATTGTCTCCAGATGAATATGGCTGGTGGCATCCACAAACAGCTCTGCACTGAGTTGTATATTCCCCTTAACATGTCACATTTATTTAAATGAATGATTTGTGACAACACCTCCAAATACAACCTTGGTTATGCATCACATGCCACACAGTGGTACTGTTTACATAGCCATACAATTCTATTAAGTTCACTTAATTACAGTAATTGCACAGCATATGCCTATATGTTTTTCACTGGAAAGCTGTGTTTGAGTGGCCTGGTACCATAAAAGGACAGATTACAAATGAGCTGATTGTGGCTCATGCAGAACCGTTACTGACACAAATGCTGATAATCACACAATAGTGTTAGTGACCACCTCAGTAATCCTTAGGAACAGCTGCAAAGTTGCACATACAATAAATTTCACAAGTTTGCAACTGAATCAAAATATGAAACATTTTTGTGTATATCACAGCATTACAACATGTGAATGAAACAAGACTTATGTACCCATGTAATCAGTATGAATTTATATTGATTTATGTCACAGAGCATTTACTGACGGTAGATATACACATGCACACATGTGCCATACTGCAAGTGTCACTGTGATGGTTGAATGACAACTGCGTAGAATGTTGATCTGCTCCACTATAAAAACACATGCCTTACTAGTCCAACAATATACATAGTATCATCCCATGCCAACAGTTCTCAGGAGGCATGTTACTACAGCTGTTATGGAAGGAACATGTAATCAAATGCCAGCAGTGGCCATCGATACATTACCTCACATCACAGATTGTAATACCCTTTTTGTAGGCCTACCATACATCCACACCTCAACAGAGCATGTCAATGACAGCAACACTGACATGTGAAATGTTCATAGGGTCATAGGACATTGCTAAGCTAACAGCCAACATCACATAAAATCCTAGCCATTATTATGCCATTTAAACCAAACTCCCTATATCTATATGATAGGAGATAGTAAAGCTATGTGCATATGTGTGTATTTATTTGATTGCATTACATACTGCCTCTATCCATATGTGACAAATGCACCACCCCATAACAAAATTAACAATCACACATCCAGTGGTCCAGAGATGGCTTGCAGAGGATCATGCAAGGACTCTGCTTCATGATGTGCATGTATCTTTGACATGAGGACATCCTCTATTCCTCTGCAGGAAATATTTCAAGTGGCCAGATGAAAAAGGGGGATGCTGGATGCATGCAGCTGTGTTAAAGCTTCTCCTAAGTGGTGGTGAAATGAAAAGCAATATCCTGGCTGTGTTCTACATGAACTACAGAGTGAACTGGCACCTCACCTGTGTGTTCAATCACAGCCTCTCCTCAGGCTTTGTCCCTACCAAATGGCAGATTTCTACAGTCATCCTTCTCCACAAAGGAGGAGTGACTACAGACCTTGGAAACTATCGCCCCATTAGCCTGACAAGTCTAATATGTAAAGCTATGGAACGCATCATCATGGACCTAATAAACAAGGATATAGGGAATCTCCAAACTCTGGATCCCACACAGTTTGGTTTTGTGAAGGGTAGAGCAAGCCTGGTCAACTTCTTTGAGTCAGTCACCAGAGCTGTGGATGAAGACAAGGTGGTTCATATAGCCTACCTTGATCTATCCAAGGCCTTTGATACCATTCCCCAATCAGGAATCATAGAAAAACTCACTAAGCTAGGCATCGACCCCTATATCACTTAGTGGGTTGCAAACTGGCTCACAGGTAGAACCCACAGCGTGAAAGTAGCTGACTCCAAGTCAGACTGCCAACCAGTCACGAATGGAGTCCTACAGGGTTGGGTCCTGGATCCTCACATGTTTGGTATCTACTTCTCTGAAGTCCAGGCCAACACAAAGGAACTCTGGCTGACAAAGTTCACAGACGATTGTAAGTTGGGAGCTATTATTAAAGCCCCAATTGATGCTGACATCCTACAGAAAGGCCTCATTGAGACCAACGACTGGTGTCAGAACCATGGTCTTAAGCTCAATGTCATTATCTCCTTTGGGAAAAACTTGGTTCCCATGAATTACCACACTGATGGTAGTCCACTGAACACAGAAGGCATTATAAAATACCTCTCTTTTGACCACCAAATTGCCACTGTAGTCAGAAAGTTCTTGTATGTGGCACATCTCATTACTAAGGATTTTGCATCCAGGAAGAAAGAGGTCATTGTTGCCCTCTACTCTTCCCTTATTAGGCCAATCATTGAGTACAATGCCCTATTTGGCATGTACCTCACTAAACACCTGCAACAACTAGAGAGGCTGCAAAAGTACCTCACTCCTGTCCTATATGGACAGACTAAAAAAATTCCAGCTATTCTCTGTCTTATATCGTCTACTTAGAGGTGATCTCTACTTAACTTACAAAGCCACGTCTGATCCAGCTCTGTTAGAAATGCTACATCTAAAGAAATCCCAATCCCCCTGCACCCCATGCTCCAGAGACCTCAACCTCATTACCACAATCAACAGAACATGCTGGAGGGACAGGTTCATAACCCAGAGACTGCCCATGCTATGGAATAGACTTCCCATATATGTCAAGCAGAGCACCTCACTGGCCCTCTTCAAGAGAAATCTTGATGAGTGGATGGGAAATAGAAAATTCACCCCAGGGATCACTTCAGTGGCTTTACTTGACAGAGGCACTGGGAACTAAGGTTGAGTGGCACGATGCCAGGGTAATCCTATGGGCTAGGCTTGTAAAGGCCCCAGGGCCATTAGCCTAATACACATCTAAGAACCTATGAAAAGATCATACAATGACCGTAATGTACCACCAACCACACACAGAGCACCAGACTGGTTCTGATTTGAACATTACACCTATGTAGGTATAGAACCCAAATGTCATACAATGTAACAGTAGCACCACCACAAGTGTCTGACTTTAACACCATCATGTTGCACTGTATGAAGTATGATAGCATTATATATAAGAAGACCATGTTTGGAGGAGTGTCTGACATGGATGTAGAGTCACATCTTGGTGTAAAATTGTCTCACAATTATCATTTTAATGTATACACAGTCAAGTTTCCTGTTGTCAGATTAGAATCCCTAAATATCTAGTTTCAGAAGCTGCAGAACACAGTACTTAACATTACTGCCACAGCACAAGTTTGACTTGAATAGTGTCACAGTGTACTTTAAACAGTGGACTCACATACCATTCTAAAATTGTCACCATACTGATTTTTAAATGCACACACACACACACACACACACACACACACACACACACACACACACACACACACACACACACACACACACACCATGTGAGTGCAGTGAGACTAGAATCCCTACCTATCTACAGAACACAGTACTTAATGCAAGTACCACAGAACAACTCTGGCTTTCAAAGTGTCAGACAACACTTCATATCTGATAACATCAGAGGAGTGCCTCACATGCTGTTCTAAAATGTTCTCTAGAATGTCAACTAACTGAAAACACACACACTAACAGACACACACACACACACACACACACACACACACACACACACACACACACACACACACGCGCACACACGCACACACACACACACACACACACACACACACACACACACACACACTAGTTAATCGCATTGAGACTAGAACACCTGCCGATCAACAGAGCACTGTACTTAACGCAAGTGCCACAGCACACATATGGCTTTTACAGTGTCAGACAATGCTTTATAGTTGATGACATCATCAATGAAGATTTAGGAGAAGATATGTGGGAGGCCTGTATGAAATGGCTGTGAAGGTATGTACAACTGTCAAAATATTTCTTTTGCATTGGACTGGATTTTTGACAGTAGGATACAGATTGATGCTCTTTTGATTACACATAAACACACACACACACACACACACACACACACACACACACACACACACACACACACACACACATAGAGTGCAGGAAAATTAGAACCCTAACTTATCTAGTTACAGAAGCAAAGAATTCAGAACTTAATGCATGTGCCACATCACAAGCCTGAATTTTACACTGCAGCTGGACAGCTTTATAATGGATGACATCATCACTGAATGTTTTGAAGATGATACTGGGAGATTTTCGTGAAATGGTTGTGTAGGCATGCATGACTGTCAAGACATTTGTTCTGCATGGGACTGGATTGACGACAGTAAGATATCGATTTATGTCCTTCTGACTATGCACACACTTACACATAATTAGACACACACACACATAATATGGCTGTTGTGACAAGTTAAACTACATGTAAGTACTTTGGTCTCATCTTCAGAACACAGTAGTTAATAACTGCACCATCCCTAAAGTATGCTTTTGCCTTGTAATGCTGGTCTTTATAGATGATGCCATCATAATTATATGGTACAGGTAACATATCCTGTTATGAGATTGTGCAAAGCATGGAATTTGTATTTTCTGTTGTGTTTCCAACTTGCAGGTATAATTTAAAAGACAGCTTCTCAAACTAGATGCAAAAAGCTGTCAGGAATTCATGCTGCAAAACTGAGGCATATGAACCTGTTTCTCAATATGTTGTGTACATTACCCACTTACAATCACATACACAGACATACACACATTTTGTAATCAGCATGGATGCAACTGTGTATATACGTGCATTCTTATTTGTGATGAAATGATGTCCACATTAATACATGTATAGGACAATCTGAATGTCTAGTGTCAGCATAACACTTAAGATGATGTAACAATGCAGTTGTGCTATTTATTTTTGCAGTGTAGTTGACATTTGGGAACTACTACTGACATATCCATTTTTAATTATATGGGTGCAGGGCACACATGAGCCTGAGTAAATATGTGTTCAGTCAGTAATAAGTGCCTTCCTTTTGGTTGTGTTTGTACACAGATTATAATGGGATGAAGACTAACTGGACAGTAAACATAGTAATACATGACAATCATCTCTTTCCATAGCATACTGCCAAGCAAGTGGATTACTCAATTGATGGCAAAGTGTGTGTGCATGTGAAATTCACATTTAATGAATACCACTTGAACTTGAGTAGTACTTACTTATGTAGTCTATGGTAGAAATAACTGACAGATAATATGGTATTCATACTGTAGCTTATATTGGAAATGTTGTGTCATAACTTTTATAACATTAAGGACTATTGCTATTGCCTTTCCCATTTGTGCAGAGTTAAGTGACAAGCAAATGTGGGTCTCTACTTAACTGGGAAAACAATAATAGTTTTATTGGTGTGTCTTCCTCAATGCAAATACGTTAAGCATAGAGGCATGCAGTCAGCACTCTGGACAGTACTAAGTGTAATAAAACACCTACTGCCTAGCTTTCTATGCAGCAGCAGGTGTATTTTGAGCACACATGAGGCAGGAATCTAATCCAGCTCATTCTATTTTTTTACAAATATTTTCAGGATGGCATTACATAATTAAGTGTGATCATTTTTGCAAAGATGAGAGTGAATGACTACAGTGAAGTAATATATAAAAGCTAACATCAGTCAACTGATTTATGTCAACTGAGCACGTATGGATTTGCATTATTATACATTCATCATTCTAAATAAATGTTACAGTACATATGCAATTTGGGTGCCATTACTCTGCTTTAATTGTGTGTTCCTTTAGTGCAGTGAGGTTAAGCAGCATTGTGTGGAGGTAACCACACTGTGCCATAGAACATGAAGAGCCATTCACCATCAGTCAATATTGGTGCAAGATGCCAATCTCTGTGCAAACCCACAGGACAGAAAGTGAAGGACTTCATTATGGGGCATTTTATCCATGTTTGTGGTGTGTGACTCTATTTTTTGACCAGATTAAAGGTGCGAAAAGGGGTAGATAGGAGAGTGGTGTAATGGTGGGCAAGCAGATGAAGATCAAAGGGAAATCAATATAAGAAAGTTCAGGAGGGAATTAGAAAAGAACTGTAGTGATCCACTTCTTCAACAGTGTAAAATTAGCATGTTTAGAATACTGGCTGAATTTGGACTGACACCTCAAAAAAGATGGGTGACAACAATGCAATCATGTTTTATAGCAAATTGGACTAAACTGAGTGTGTCGAAAAGACATATGTGCAAAGTGGAGAGCTACATATGGCATGATATATTTTTGTGGGACAGGTGCCCATTTTTTTTTATTTTATTTCAGTAAGACAGGAAAGTTGGGTAAGGGACATACGTATGTCAGGGTCAGGTAAATTGGACAGGTCACGAAGCAGATGCAGACAAACAAGGCAAACAAGACAGATACAAGAATGGTGAGGAACACACATGATTGGGGGACACCATGATTGGGGATAAGGAAGGGACTTTGGAGGCCCATGACCATCAAGCATTTGGACAGTGAGAATCTAGTCCTCACCCTCAGAACTGTCATCACCACCCCCCTTCCTTAACCTCCTGTTGGAGTGCTTGAAGTTTTTGGTTTCACAGCATTCCAGTGAGTATCTTCTCCATAAATCTGAAGCATGCACCAGTGGTATATTCTACAGCCTTACATACCATGCCTGGCAGATCCAGGTAGGTGACAAAATCACCACTTCCACCAATATTCCTGGAAGATACCACTGCATTAGCTGCCGGGGTAATGCTACCTGATGTTTAGGGCCCAGGTAGTGCAGGGGCTGCAGAGGCAGTACTGCCATGTTGCATCCCAGATGTGCTGGGTATCAGTGGGGAAGCCAATAAAGTGGTGGAAGGCTGAGCCACACTGGTTGGCCTATCACCCTGTGCTGAAAATCATTTTGTCAGTTGTTAGAAATTGATGGCATCAGAACATTGGGACAACACATGTAAAAATAAAAAATAGAGATAATGGGTGGGGTAAGAGACAAAAAAGAAAAAAATATAATTAGAACCATCATATGTCTCATACAATAAATTATTACAATATAAATATAATTTTATTTTTACATTAATTATACTTTTTAAAAACAACAAACTCGGACTGATAATTGTTCCAAGTAATCATTATAAAATGCATATATATTAAACATATGATTTTACAAATATACAAATTAAGTTAACAACATGGCATTTATGCCATTTTTTAAACACCTTTGCTAAATTATCACTTGTGACATAGGCAAATTTACAGTCATATAAAAGTAGCCAAACTATATTAACATAAATAACTTTTAATTATTTTACAATGTATGTGTTAGCAGTTGGACTTGAAACCACACCATCTGAATACACTATTACAACTGACTCACACAATTACCTTGAGCTACAGAATAAAGTATGCATGTGTGATTTTATGGTTAAGATATGCATGCTTAATTTTCAACTAATGTATAGAAGAACAAAACGTAATACAAAAATAAATATTTTGTGCTGCATAAATACATGTTTAATTGTAGAACCATAATTGTACTGATACCTACAGTTAGACATATAATATATATATATATATATATATATATATATATATATATATATATATATATATATATATATATATGATAAATGCATGCTCAATCCACCTGCTATACATATTTATTTTTATATATAATTATTTTATATTGTTAATTTTTATATAAATTACAGTGGAACAGCATTAATGAAACTTGAGTTTGTTGGATTAAAACCCACCTTGTCTCACTTAAATTGTGACCCTTAACTTACACATGCTGCCACAGGAAGAGCTATGAAGCAGCTGTATTTTTTACATTAATTACTATGAATGTGTGCTGACTACCACACAATGCCACTTAGTGTGTTTGCACAATGAAAGACCATGAAAAACCATCCAAAAAAGCTCATTCCATATATAAAACACAAACCACTTTTATTTTCCACAAGGTATGTAAGCGCTTTCGTCCCAAATTCAATTTTTACAGGAACTTCATCAGGGTCCCTGTAAAATTGAATTTGGGATGAAAGCGCTTACATACCTTGTGGAAAATAAAAGTGGTTTGTGTTTTATATCCGCAGTGGGCTTTTTTGGATGGCTTTTCATGGTTTGGACTGTATTACAATGGAAGACCACACATGTTGCAATGTATATTTTTAGAAACTGACAAGTCAGCAGGTGTTGTGGAAGCATGCTGATTGCCATGCAATGTCTCTTAGTGTGTTTGTGTAATGGAAGGCTAAAGATGAAACAATGTATCTTTTTGGAAATTGACAATGTATGCCTACTGTCTGCAGGCGTTGGGGAACTGCAGGTGCTGGGGAAGCGTGCTGACCACTGCAGAATGCCACTTAGTATATTTAAATAATGGAAAACAAAAAATGTAACAATGTATCTTTTCTAAAATTAACAATGTCTGTTTATTGCCTGTGGCATTACACTGAATTTGCACAGAGGTGAGCAATGAGTAAACAAGATGGGCAAAGCTCAACATTTATTATTCTTATAAAAATTGCTCATTAAGTTTCATCATTAAAAGATAAATGTGTGATTTGAACCATGATCTACTGTTTGCTTCATCTTGTTTAGCAGGTGTATTACACATGCACTTGATTCACAGTGGTAATTTATGCCGTTCTTATTATAGGTTCATAGGTGGGTACTAGGCTATCTGCCCGAAGGCAATTATAAGCCTAGCCAGAATGTGTTGGCTTTCACCATCCCATTAGATTAGTTCCCTGTGCCTCTGTCCAGCAGAGCCACTGAAGTGATCCCCGAGGTAAACTTTCTGTTTCCCATCCACTCGTTAAGGTTTCTTTTGAAGAGTGTTAGCGAGGAGCTCTGCCTAATGTAGATTGGGATCTTGTTCCAAAGCATGGGAAGTCTCTGGGACAGGAATCTATCCCTCCAGCATGTCCTGTTTATTGTTGTGGTGATGTTTAGATCCTTAGAGCATGTGGCTCAAAGGGATATGGTTTTCTTTAGGTGGAGCATGTCCATCAGTTCTGGGCTGGACATGGCCTTGTATGTCAGGCAGAGATCACCTCAGAGTAGGTGGTATGCAACTGAGTACAACTGGAGTTTCTTCAGTTGAGCTGCATAGGGCATCTGTTTGAGGCCATTTATCCTATTGTTGATGTACTTCTGCGGTCCTTTCCAGCTGTTGCAGATGTCTTGTAAGGTACATCCCAAATGGGGCGTTGTACTCTAAGATGGGTCTGATGAGTGATGAGTAGAGGGGCACAATGACCTCTTTTGACCTGGATGCAAACCCTTTTGTGATTAGGTGGGCCACGTAGAAGGATTTTCTAACCACTTTGGCAATGTGATTATCAAAGGTGAGATTACTATCTACTTGGGTCCCCAGATCCCTTATTACGTCTTCCATATTTAGGGGACTACCACCTATGGGGTAGTTTGTGGGCACTTTGTTTTTTCCAAAGGGGATGACTATGCACTTTTTGGCATTTAACTTGAGGCCATGATTTTGACACCAGGTATCCGTCTCAGTGAGACCTTTTTGGAGGATGTCTGTGTCAGCCGGAGAGTCAATTATAGCCCCTAGTTTGCATTCATCTGCAAACTTGGTCAGCCATAGTCCTCCTGTGCTTGCCTGTACCTCTGAGAAGTATATACCAAACAGGAGGGGTCCTGGGATTGAGCCCTGGGGAACACCACTTATAACTGGTTTAGAGACGGACCTAGCTCCCGCAACTCTCACCATGTGGGTTCTGTTCGTGAGCCAGTTGGCAACCCATCTTGTGATGTAGGGGGTTATGTTCAGGCTGGTGAGCTTGTCTATAATACCAGAATGGGGAATGGTGTTGAAGGCCTTAGCGAGGTCTAGGTAGGCTGTGTGTACCACCGTTCCCTTGTCTACAGCCTTGGTAACTGTCTCAAAGAAGTCCACCAGGTTTAGGAGGCATGATCCACCATTAACAAAGCCAAACTGGGTAGGGTCGTGTTTGGAGGTTCCCAATGTCTCTGTTAATAAGTTCCATGATGATGCACTCCATAGCCTTGCAGACCAAGCTAGTCAGGCTTATAGGGCGATAGTTCCCGGGGTCTGTTGTGGCTCCACCTTTGTGGAGTGAAATAACCACTGCTGTGCACCACTCTCTGGGTATGTAGCCTGTGGAGAGGCTGAGTTTGAACAGTGTGTTTAGATGAAGGGTTAGTTCATCTTTGAGCTTGTGTAGGATGCAGTCTGGGACACTGTCCGGTCCCATTGATGCTGAGTTTTTGGCTTTGGAGAGGGCTGTTTTAACCTGAGTGTCTGTGATTTTAGGGACTCTACATTCTTCTGGTATGATTATGGGCCCTTTTGCAGGTGAGAGGGGGGTGAAGTTTGCGCTGAACCTGTCTGCCAGAATGTTGGCGATATCGGTCGGTTCAGTGTATTTTGTGCCATTCTGCACTAACTCTGAGCAGATCTGAGCATTGCCACTTAGATTCTTGACATAGCTAAAGTATGCCTTGTGGTTATCGTTAGAAGCAACTTCTATTAATTCTGTTAATTTTATTTATCCGTTTCACTGTATTTCCACTAAGCCACGCACAGAGCAAATATTAATATTTTAAAACAAAAAAGAAAACAAACAACATTACAAAATACATTTTAACACACATTACAGATTTTTATACAACTCTAGATCTGAACTATCATACTAATGAACCTACAAAGTCATTGGGGTGTCTTATCCCTCTTTGCCACAGAAACAACTTTGCAGCAGGAATGCAAACTTTTGTACATACAAGCAAGTACTGTTTCTTCCACAGTATTAACAAGACATATACACTTGTACAGTCTCATTTATTTGTGTTCATACCTCTCAACTGTTCTGATTTTCATAGAATGCCCAGATTATTGCCTCTTATTTCTGGTCCCTTCCTCATAAGATTTGAGATTTTCTGGATTTTTGTGGCAAATCAGTGAGGATTGAATTCACTAAATAATGACAGGCATTTGAGTTTCAGACTTCATATCCTTCAAAAATGCATGGTAACATAAGAACTTTTATTCTAGCAACTAGCTAAGTTTATAAGAGCAATATTTAAAATTTGTACCTATTTTTGAGGCTTTGTCACTCCATTATTTTTGGCTTTGTCCAGATTTTTTGTTTTAAGAGGTTGAAAGCTATGCATGTGTTGCTTAAATATTTAGTGCAATGAGTGTTCACACAGCCATTTACGAGTATTGTTTGCATCAATGCAACTCTGTCTTTTCTTTGTATTATGTTCATTCTTCTCTTATCTGTGTTGTACTCTTGGATACGAAGTCTATAGGGCATTTTGTATCATTGTCCTTTAGACGTATGATAAAATTATAAGACGGTGAAAAACATTTTTTCAGCAAAGGCAGGAGAGTTTGGCTATTGGTGAACAAACATGAGAAATGTGTGCTGTTCACTTCCATTTAAAAGCTTGCTAAAGTTACTTCTACACTTTGCAAGTGTATCCTGGGTGACACACCCAAAGCAGGTAATGTAGTTTAAATTGCTGTTGCGTCTTCCTTCTCCCTCCCACTAATCATTCACAATTGCAATCCATTAGCAACTAACACTGAGGTAGTCCTTACACTATGGTTACAGCAGCTACATGAAGTCAAAAGTTTGGGATTCAGCAATACTAATGTGTTCACTGTTCATTTGCATCTTCACTGTGCTCAGAGGCCTGAATCTACACTATAACTGGGTAGCTAGGGAACTTGAAGCTGAGGAGACTTGTGTATTTGGAGAACACAGAAGATTGCTTTTCCTTTTGATTTAACTGCAGAAAAGGCTATTGATCTTTCTAAGGTATGATTATTTTTCAAGTACATTATTCATTTGTTAATATGTGACCAAGAAAATGTTTATATATATATATATATATATATATATATATATATATATATATATATATATATATATATATATATGCATTAATAAATGGAACTTTTATCTGTATGCACTTTTTCTAGTTCACTCTTGGTATAGGCATTTTTGGCAGACATGCACTTTCTCAAATAGCTTATTAACTTTCATCACAAGTGTTATTGCTAACTTTAGTTATCTTACAATCTTCTATGTTATTTCAGGGAGATGTAATGTACTATATTCTCAATAACATAGGGGTGTTATGCTTCTAAAATGGTCTAAAGACACATTCAGGGGAGTGGTGGGCACAGTGAGAGGTGATTGGCAATCATATTAAATTGACTTTTTTGTTGTAAATATGTGCACATTTTGGGAGAATTGAATTGAAAGCATATAGAATGATTGAATTATGTGGTATTCCTTGGTTTGTACAAACTTTCATTTGTCTGTTGTTTGGAGGTGGGGGAATCAAGTACTATTTGTGTGTTGCCACAACAAAAGTTGTGTTTCAAGAGGATTGCTCTTGAAATTGTGTAGTCATCCTGTTATTTCAATAAGAAGCAATACATTACTAAAGTGATATTCCTTGTTTTTTGGACAAACATTGGCTTGTGTGTGAGTGTGATATGGTACAACTATGCAACCTTCAATTTTAATAACTGAAATGTGTGTCTCCAGTGCTTAATATTGAAAATATATACTTCTCTGTTTTATGTCACATAGAATTAAAGCACTCAAGCAAACAATTCAGGGCAAACCACTTTCAGTGACTCTGAAAATGATGTAACAATGCAGATGTCCAGGTGCCATGGCGCCTTTCTGCTTAAGAGAGGATGTGGGGATATGACAGAATGCAGATTTGGAACCTTATAGTCAGTGATGTCAATGCCATAGGAGGTCATACCAGGACTTATGATCAGGTGTGTTATAGGCCAACTGATATGATTTCATCAGCCCAGAAGAGGACAGCAGCTGCAGTTGCCCGTGAACAGCTGTCTATGGTGGGGGGAGCTGCTACAGAGCCACCACTGACACCAAATTAAGTGTTCCTGTCCACTGTCAGGGATCCAGAGAGCCCAGTGGAAACTGTACACTTACATTTGATTGATGTTGGTGCTGATGTGCCTGGGAGGACAAGTATATGCCAGAGGAGCTTTCAGGTATGCTTACATATGGCAAGTTATAAGATTTGATTGTACAGTAAAATATAGGAAAAAAAATAACTAATAGTGCTTGTTTTTTTTTTTTTTTTGCCAAACCTGTTGATAAATTAATAGACAACATATTTTTCTTCATTAGCATTGCTGCCTCACAGCAAGAGGTTCTCTGGTTCGATTCTCGGCTGGGGTGCCTTCTGTGCGGAGTCTGCATGTCCTCCCTGTGGTCGTGTGGGTGTCCTCCAGGTGCTCCGGTTTCCTCCCACATCCCGAAGACATGCAGTAGGTGGATTGGACACTCTAAATTGGCCCTAGGTGTGTGTGTGTGTGTGTGTGTGTGTGTGTGTGTGTGTGTGTGTGTGTGTGTGTGTGTGTGTGTGTGTGTGTGTGTGTGTGTGTGTGTGTGTGTGTGTGTGTGTGTGTGTGTGTGTGCCTTCTGTGTAAGGTTGGGCGCCAGGCTGGCAACTCGACACCGTAAAACTCCACTGTCAATCATGAGCAGACAGATGATCCGCTGTGGCGACCCCTAACTGGGAAAAGCCGAAAGAAGAAGAAGACACATGGGCTGTGGGTGGACATGTCAGAGAAGTTTCTCTTAAAAGTATTGTTGGCAGACGTATAGGCAACAATTATGTATTCACTGTCCCCTGTGCTATTGCAATTGCGATGATTGTGTCCTTTCCTTGTTTCATTTCTTCCAGGACCATTCTCCCTACCAATTTTGGAATCCTCTGCACATGGTAAGAAAAACATTTTTTTGGATTATTGATGATCATTTGTCAGCTATATGCATTTATGTGTATGTGTGAGGGGTTGTAATAACCGTGTGTATTGATGTACCATGTGCGATACAGTGTTACTTTGGTAACATTTAAATTGTTTTAAATATTTAGTGTAGCATTAATTTCATTCTTGTGTTTGTTGCCTATTATCACAGATGAACCTGACAGTGGAAGTGTTGGACTCTTATCACCTGATGTCAGAGTATCGGCAGACTCTGATGATGGTGGTGGCAAACACAGTCACAGTCGGGGGGGGGTGCAGAGATTGAATCTGACACTGAGGTTGACATTTAGCATTCCCTTTTATTTCCCTCAGACACAGTCTGTAGGCCTAAACATACCTATTCAAATGAGCCCTCAGATATTGGAAAGGTGGAGGATGACACACTTGATCAGAGTAGTGTGGTTACTGCAGCTTCAGTGACAGTTGACTCTGACCATAGCCAAAGTGTGGGCAAGGAGCCACACAGGAGGATTATTAGAGGTGCTCAGAGGAGGTTCATAAGTTCATAGATAGGTACTAAGCTATCGGCCCAAGGGCCTACGTAAGCCTAGCCAACAAGGTTCCATGGCATTACATTAATGTTACATTCCATGGCCTCTTACATTAAGAAGCCTGCTGTCCACCCTCCATCTGATCCTGGTGTGTCTTTATATGCCACTTGATGTTTATTTAGGGCCATCATGAAGATGCAGGCATGTTCCAATAAGGCCTCCGAGGACATGCTTAAGGTTGTAGATGTGTCACAGGCTGACGTGCATGACTGCCTCCACCATGTGGCTGATTCAATGGATAAGATGAATGACATGATGGAACAGGCAGTATCTGTGATGGAATGCCTGCTGGGAGTTGGACAGCATCCATGTGGATGTAGGTCAGCAGCATCATCTGATGCTAGCCAATGTGGCTATTCCCATTCACGCTCCTGTAGTGGCACTACTTCCTCTGCTATGTCAGTGATTAAGGTGTCCACACCCAGGCATGGTAGGCCATGGGGTCATGGTCCTGGGCATACTCATGAGAAGAGCTCATCCACCAGACATCAGTCACATTGAGGTAGCAGCAACACATCTGACCATGGGCATGGACATGCCAGTGCAACTCTTGGCAGAGCCAGTTTTTGCACTTGGTGGTAATGACAATGAACTGTTACCTCTACCATGCATAGCTCAAATCTGTCTGATATACCAGGATGTAGAGCTAGCACAGAGCTTGGCTGTGTTCTTGCAGACACGCACACATTTCACCTTGAGTGTCCATACAAACCCACCCACATAACCACTACATGATTCATTCATGAGACTTACAGATCATTCTCTGTCGGTGGTCATTTGATACTTTATACAAATGTCTGCCTGTTTCTTTTTCTTACTCACATGTACTCACTACCTTTTGTGTCAGCCTAGGCCTCCTGCCCCCCCAAAAAAAACTACACCATGTGCAAATGATGATAACTGTGCCATATCCTTGATCTTCTTTCTTTCTTTTGGATTCAGGGATACATAAGTCTTTTGTCTGATGCCCATGGTACATAGCTGACTGAGTGCTTAGCATATATATGTATATATGTGTGTGTGTGTGTGTGTGTGTGTGTGTGTGTGTGTGTGTGTGTGTGTGTATATATATATATATATATATATATATATATATATATATATATATTTGTGTGTGTGTGTGTGCGCGCGTATGTGTGTGGGTGTTTGTAATGCTCTTTTGAATGCTGTACTGTTTTCATACAGATTTTTGCACTGTGTGTATCTTTGATGTATGAGGCCTATTTATCTAAGCTGCTGCTTCACTAATGCTGTTATTCTGCACTTTAAATTTTGTAATACCTCTGCCTTATTTAGCATAGCCTAGATTCAGACTTGCTGAGGCTAAACTGATATCAATTTGAGCACTAAAACCAGCCATCTTACATTAAGAAGGACATCCTGCACTCTTGTGGCAGAGGTGTGTAGCCCAGGACCCATCTGAGTTGTGGATTGCTGGAAAAAGGCTAGTTTTGGGCTCTCCTATTGGTTAGTTTGTGTTAAAACTGTTCAATATTGCTTGTATTTAAGCCTTGTGTTTTTGCAGGTTTGTGATCAGTTTACTGGAGCTGCTCAAAGTTTGGTGAATTTAGCCAGAGATCAAGAGTACATCTGAACAGAAATCCAAGGCATCCACAGAATTCAGCTGAAAAATAATTATATTTTATACCTGCATTGCATTTTGTGAACTGTAGTTAATTAAATTGCTGCTTCATTTCTGCTGTTTTTGCTGTTAAGACTGTTATTCTGCACTTTGCATTTTGTAATACCTTTGCCTTGTTTAGCATAGGCTAGATTCAGACTTGCTGAATCTTGACTGTTTGGTATCACTTGAGTACTAAAACCAGCCATCTTACATTAAGAAGGCCTTGCTGCACCCTTGTGGCAGAAGTGTGTAGCCCAGAACTCATCTGAGTTGGGGATTGCTGGAAAAAGGCTCAGTTTGCAGCTTTCCTATTTTTTAGCTTGTGTTAAAACTGTTTAACTTTGCTTGTATTTAAGCTTCATGTCTTCGCATAGCTGTGTACCATGCAACAGGGTTTAGTGCTGCCGTGCATAGATGCAAATGCCTAGACAGACAATTTCTCCTAGATAACTGCTAGATAACCCTCCCAAACTCCCTGCTGCTCTGCAAGCAAAGTTGCACACTGAGAAGCATTGTCACAGTTTTTTACCCTAGCCTTCTAAAGAATAGATAGAGGGTGTATATTACGTTATCGAACTTTTAAAAGTTCGAACGTCATATGGTCAAAGCCATATGATCAAACTTTTAAAAATTTGAAAATTGAAAAAAAAATAAACAACAGAAAAAACCTACCTGAACATTTTAAGCAGAGGCGCAAGCCCCCAAGCACCCCCCCATGTGGAGGGCTGCACCCCCAAAACCCCCTGCTCTTTAAATATACCAACTCTGAGATCGCACTACAGTGCAGGAAAGGGAAATCTTCCCATTCCACACTGTATGGAGATCTCCGTTGAAACGTTTAAACTTTTAAAAGTTCGATCATATAGTGTCGACCATATGATGTTCGAACTTTTAAAAGTTCGATAACGTAATATGTACCCCAGAATAGACCCTTTTGTTAATCCTAGAGTAAAACCTGGTCTAACTAGCCCATCCCCTTTAGTAACTAAGGTATAATCCTGCCATAATGGATGGTCAGTTTCCCACCATTTCTCTGGCCAGCCTGATTGACATGGGCTTCCTGAGGCCATGTAGTAATTGCCTCATGTTTACTGACAAACACTTACCCTAAAACAAATACAATAGGTAAGAGATCTATATACACTATGAATTTCAAATCAATTCTCTCACGTATCAATAAGCCAGACATCAAACAAGTTGTCAGCACACGCACTTCACCGCTTGCACATAACAAGCACACAACACATAAACCCACATACATGGAGGTACTCACTAGAAGCCTACCAAAAGATCAGAGACCTCCCAAGAGCAAACCTACTGCACACACTGCTGAGCCAATAGAATCCACTGCATGCAATAACACATGCACCAGCGTACCCCTAAGGCCAAACACCTCAAAACCAAATGTCCTAGTCATAGGTGACTCCATACCGAGAGACACAGATGTTCTCCTCACCAGGCTGCACAAGGAGAGGGTCACAGCTGCCTGACAGGTGCCAAGATCCATCAGATCACACATGCACTCAAGTCTATCCATAAAATGTACCAGTATGATTCTGTCATAGTCCATGTTGGACTGAATGACTTGAAAATACCTCTCTGGACTATATGAAGAGAGACATGACTGAACTCTTTGATTATGTGTCCCAGGTAGGTATGTCCCTAGCCCTAAGCAGCATTCTACCTTCACCCAGGATGATGCCTCAATATAAACAAAAAATGATTGACTTCAACAACTGGCTTAGCTTCTGGTGTCATTCCAGGGGGATCCAGTATCTGTCAGCCTGGCAAGACATGGTTGATAGACCACGTTGCTTTACCAGGGATGGTCTTCACCTGTCCCCTATTGAATTTTGGTTACTGGCTAAGGTACTTGCCTCCCCATTAGTTCTCCCTTCCACATCATTATTAGCTATAGGTCCCCTACCGTGAACCAAGAGAAACAGACTGCATACCTAGACTTACTATTGTCACTCACTATACAGCCAAATGGTGATTTCAACTATCCTTCTACAGACTGGGAAACATATGCGAGCACAAACATGCTCACCCTGATGTTCCTGTACTTTGTCAATGCAAATGTTCTGGAAAAGATAGCCTGTACCCCTACAAGGTGTCAAATGTCCTACACTTAGTGGTCACCAACATGGAGGGTCACACACTACCCCCATGTGTTGCCCTCCCTGGTAAAGTCTGATCATAAATCAGTCTCATTTGAAGTAGTGATTGGACCTGACCCCCTGCAGGAGCTAAAATAAAGAAAAATTTCTCCAAAGCAAACTATAGCCTAATAAGCAATGGTATAATAGTTCTGAACCCCCTGCTAATACAGCCAACAAAGACGCCTATGCGGAAGTATACACAAATGCACTGTATAAACACTTATACAACTGTATAAACTCTGCTGTACCTGAACAGATACAAATGAGTCCTCACAAAAAAAGAAAAAAAAAAAAAACAAGCCACCCTGGTGGACCTCAAGTATAAATAAGTTATATAACAAGAGGAAGAAACTGATGTCTAAGAACAAGAAGGAACTGACTCAGCAGAGGAAGAACACCTTCCACAGCTTGAACAAGCAAATTTGATATCTCGTAAAGTTCTCTAAAGCTAATTACAAAGCTACATTTGCATTCCTAGCTAAGGATAATCATAAGGCATTATTTAGCTACATCCAAAATCTAAAAGGTAAGGCCCAGCTTTGTGCTGAACTAGTAGTGGGTGGTACCACTCATACTCAAATTGTCAACCTGCTAGGTGACAGATTTGGTTCAAACTTAACCCCCATGTCCCCCCTGCCATACCCCAAAGCATACCAGCCACCAGTTTTCTACCTAGTATCTCCAAACAGCAGGTCATAACAGTGCTGTCCAAGGCCAGAAACATGGCTGCTATGGGACCAGATAACATCCCAGGCTGCTTAATAAACAGCCTAAAACAGGACCTTGCAGAAACACTTGGCATTCTCTTTAACCACAGCCTAAGCACTGACTTTATTCCAGCAGAGTGGAAAACAGCAACAGTAATTCCCTTGCACAAAGGGGGTCCATCAACTGACCCTGGGAACTATAGACCTATAAGCCTAACCAGCCTTATTTGCAAGGCCATGGAAAGAATCATCATGGACCGTATTAAGAAAGACATAGGTGACCTTAAAACTCTCAACCCAATCCAATTTGGCTTTAATATATGTAGATCATGTTTATTAAACCTGGTGGACTTTTTCAAGGATGTCACCAAAGACCTGGATGAAGGCAAAACAGTACATACCACCTATCTTGACTTTCAACATAATACCCTACTCAGGTATCATTGACAATCTCTCCCAGCTGGTGATTAACCCATACATCATTAGATGGGTAGCCAAATGGCTTACCAACAGAATGCATAAAGTCAAAGCTGGGTGTTCCACCTCTACCAGTAGGCCAGTTACTAATGGCGTACCATAAGGATCTTTGCAGGGCTCTCTACTGTTTGGAATTGATTTCTTGGAAGTCCAGTTGAAATTAGATGGCCTGTGGCTTACCAAGTTCGCTGACGATTGCAAAGTGGGTTAACATATTACAAAAGGGGTTAACACACACAAACAATTGGTGCCAAAGCCATGGACTTAAACTAAATGCAAAAACCACAAAGGGGATGTCACTACAAATTACAGTATAGACAGTACCCCTCTAAGCTCTAACCCAGTGGTGCGAGATTTGGGAACACAGGTTGACAGCAACCTAAACTTCTATCACCATGTGTTCACAGTGGTAAGGAAAACTTTCTACATTGCACACCTCATAAGCAAAGGTATCACATCCAGGACTAAGGATATTATAACTCCTCTGTACTCAACCTTCATCAGATCACTAATAGAGTATAACACTCCCTTCTGTATTTACCTCACCAGCCACTTGCAGCTGGAGACACCATGGATGTTTCTCACCAAGAAAATACATGGCCTTCAAAATATGTCTGTCACTGTGCTCTTTTTCTTATAGGCTGCTGAGAAGTAACTTGTGCCTGGCCTACAGAGCAGTCTCTGACCCTGCCCTAATGAAAATGCTACACACCCAGAAGTCAAATGGGACAAGATTCACTCACTGCAGGGAACTCAACCTAACCTGTGATATTAACAGAACATGCTGGAGAGACAGATATGTATCCCAGAGATTGCTGCTTTTCTGGAATAAACTCCCAATTCACGTGAAGCAAAGCTCCTCAATGACCCTATTTAAGCAGAATTTGGACAACTGGATGGGAGACCATAAATTCACCCCTGGAGTGGCACCTATGTCCTTCATGGACAGGGGCAGTCAGTGCTGATCACCCACTTGCATTGCAAATATAGACCATCTAACATGATCACTTAGGGAATACAGGTATAACATGGCTAGGCTTGTAAAGGCTCTAATGTCATTAGCCTAGTAACCTCCTATGATCCAATGATCCTATTAGTTGACAGAGAAGGACATCTATTGACATAAGTCAATGCTGACACATATTGATGTCATTGCTGTTAAATCACCCACCTTCTACTTAGTTACATTAGCAAGTAACAGTATGCAAAGATATGCCATTTATTTGAGTTCTTAGCCATTTATTTTCCTATTCCAGGTTCAACACTTACCTTGAAAGTCTGGCATTTACAAGTGTTTTAATTCAGGGCTGACTCTGCGTGATGCTAGCAATACACAGCCATTACATAGGTAAGTAAAGGTTGTGAGCATGGTCTGGCATCAATTTTACTGTATGTATATGTATAGATTGAACGTTTTACCTCCTTAGGTGGTGAGCATGTGTGCTATCCATTGCCTGTTGGCAAGGGCATGGGCATATTGTCCACACCTCCGTCTACTTAGGCCCATAGTGGCTGGAGGTTCTCCCTCTGTCTCTTCAACTGCGTGTTGCTGTGGTGAACTTAGTCTAAAAAAACAGCAGTTTAGCAACACCAAAACATTTTATTGAAACACAAAGCTTTCAGATACTCAATCCTTCTTCAGTGTGATACTAAGTGAAAATAAAAAAGAACAATTAAATACAATTTACCAAATTTACAATACACAACCTAACCAATCAAAACCAAGCATCAATTATTCAATTAAAAATAGCATAAATTAAAACAATATATATCATCTCAAACATGGTTGCTTCTGCTTTAAGACATGTTAAATGCTAACCATTTTGTTTAACCCAGGTGCATGGTCTGGTCGGCCTGCATTCGCAATATTCAGGCATATTCTTTTAGTTCTAATTTGGTATCCATATCACCACCCCTCAAATTTTGAATACGCACATCAATCACTCTAAATACAAAATCATGCTGACTCCCATTCTCAATTTTGTGCTTAGCCAATGCATTGGTTATTACATTTCTATGAATGTCTGATCTGTGTTAAATAATACAGTCTTTAAGTTGTCTAGATGAATTACCTACTTAAAAACACACATAGCTTTTACAGGTAAGCAAGTAAACAACAGAAGAGGTATCACATGTTGCAAAGCACTTACAATTATATATCTTCCTTGACATAGGATGTGCAAAAGAAGGATCACTACATATGGAATTGCAGCAATAGCAATTAAAACAGGGATATGTACCTAATTTATTAAAAGTCTGACATTTCCTATTAAAAGTCATATCTTTGTAACACAAATAGCTCTTCAAATTAGGGCAATTTTTATATAACCAAAAGAGGGTTGCTTTCCTAAAATTCGTTCAAGATCAGGTAAGGCTTTCAAAATAGGCCAATTATTTCTTATAATGTTTTTGACATCATCGGTACATCTACTGTCAGTTGCTACATAACGTAAAACAGATGCTTCAGTTGAAGGTGTACTAGAACAACTACCACCACAGAAATAGGGTTTGGCCTTCATATTCTTATTTCTCATAACCCCTTCTTTTATTCCATCCAACATCTCTGTATTGTAACCCCTTTGCTTAAATTCAGCTGTCATGCATTTGATTAACACAAGTTTCAACTTTAGTATTCAACTTATTTGCCCATAGTTATTGACCTTTAACAATTCCCTTAAAAACATGTTGAACATGAATACACTTCCTATGCAAGTACTTATTTATATGTACACTCTTCTTATAAACACTAGTATTAATTCAAGAACCATTATAAACTAATTTTACATCCAAAAAATGTATCTCTGATGTGGACGAGTTCATTTCAAACTCTAAAAAATCAGTGGTCTGATTCAAAAAAGCAATACATTCAGCAGGTTTCTCATGCTGGCCATGCCATATCATAAACACATCATCCATAAAACACTTGTAGAATTTAATTCTAGAAGAAAATTCTACAGGTGCATTATAAACAAAAATTTCCTCCCGTTCATTCAATGCAAGGTTGGCATATGTGTTAGCAATGGGAGTACCCATCACCATACCTGCAATCTGATGGTGCAATTGTTCATCAAAGAGAAAAATATTATTTTCAAGTACAAGTTGTGGGAGCTTGCATATTGTCTGAATCTCTCTTCCTTTATATTGACTATGTTTGCATAGTATGTCCCTAATTGCATTAACACCATATTGATTAGGGATAACTGTAAATAGTGATTTAATATCTAATGTAACAAAAACAATAGAATTACATTCATTATTTTTGTATCGCTCAGAAAGTTTAGTCAAGAAGTAAAAGCTCTTAATGTGTGCGTCTTTCGGCTTTTCCCGGTTAGGGGTCGCCACAGCGGAACTCCAGTCCGCTAATGATTGGCAGTAGAGTTTTACATGCTGGCTTGCCGGGCCTAACGCACAACCTTCAACGAAGGAACACCCATTCACGCATGTCGTCACACAGTAGACGCTTTAACTGAGAATCGAACGGGCAACGTCTAACTGTGAGGCGACAACGCTACCGCAGCACCACCACCGCAGTTAAGTAAAAGCTCTTAATATAAACTAAAAATATACTCAAAAGATTCTGCAAATAAAGTGAAATGGGCTCAGTCGCCCGTCCTCTAGCAGACATAATAGGTCTCATTGGGGGGGCTGGATAGTCACTTATGCACTTTTGACAGACCATACAGAACTGGAATTCTAGGGCAAGGAACCATAAAATAAGTAAATGTCTCAATAGAAATACCATTCATTGCTTCAAGATCAAGGATACTCATATTGATATAATTTACAAATTTAGTAACCTCAGAATGAGTTATTCTTTTTAAAAGCAAGCCCATTAGATAGAAGCTCATTAATGGAATCAATATAATCATCACGGTTCATCATTACCATTCTGCCACCCTTATTGACCTCCTTAATTACAGTACTAGCATTTTCTTGCAGTTTTAATAATGCATCACATTCAGGTTCAGATAAATTGTACATTATCTTAAAATCATTGCATTCATATAAACTATAAAGTTCTTTTCCACATATATTATGAAATGCAGTAATAAACTGATTATTAATTGGAATAACCATACTTGTCTTTCTACAAGCCTGACAGTTCAATGATACAGAGTCAGTAAAAATTAGCTTTAAGTTCAAGTTAGTAAGTATACTTACGAGGGTGTCCTTTTGAACAGGGATACATTTAATCCCTTGACTAAGAAGACTCATATCAACATCCAATAATTCCAAATCAGATAAAATGATAACAGAACTACTGATGTTTAACACAGATTTGTTTTGCTCTGTGTTTGTGAGCCGCTCTGTGCTCTTCCTCCTTCGCATCTGTTCTTGAACTGCCCTCTGGATGGATTCCACTATGTTTTAGCAAACTCAGCTTTATCACTGTTTCAGCTCTTATTCTGGTTGCTGTGGTGACCTTCCTAGTGGTGGTGGGATGTGTGCCCCTTCCCCTTTGTGTTCCTGCTAAAACTTGTTTTCTCAGAATGATATTGTGAAAATAGCACAGACAGTGAAAATTTCAGCACAAGCACAGGGATTGTACTACAGGGCTTCCCCTAATGTATTTAGACACCAGAACCATGATTTCAGCAGCCCAAACACATGCTCTGTGGTATTTCTTGTTTGAACATTTGCCTCATTATAGCATTCTTTGGTAAGTGGGTGTTAATTTCTGATGGGTGTCATCAGCCATGTTTCAAGTGCATACCTTGAAAAACCAAAAAACAAAACTGATGACTGAAAAAACAACAAAGGCCATGGTAATCTCCAAAAGAGTGTCTTTTGGAGATTACCACTGCCTTTGTTGTTTTTTTTTTTTAGTCAAGTGCATACCTTGCATCCCCCAATAAATTACCTTGTTGGATATCCAGGTACATATTACATTATCGAACTTTTCAAAGTCCAAACATCATATGGTCAGCACCATAGGATCGAACTTTTAAAAGTTCAAACTTTTCAACGGAGATCTCCGTACAGTGCAGAATGGGTAGATTTCTCTTTCTTGCACTGTAGTGCGATCTAGGAGTTGGTATATTTAAAGAGCGGGGGGGGTGGAGGGCGGCTTACCCTCCTGTTTAAAATGATCAGGTAGTTTTTTCTGTTTATTTTTTTTTTTTTCGCTTTTCGAACTTTTAAAAGTTTGATCATATGGCTTCGACCATATGAAGTTCAAACTTTTAAAAGTTTGATAACGTAATATACACCCGGATATCCATCCTAGAAAACCTCTGATACAGTTGAGAGCTGTGGCAGATGGCAGAGTTGTGGTAACTTCCTGGTTTGCCAACATACACATTCAGGATGATTCCCTTAGCATTACACATGACTTGGCAGCTAATGGAGTCTGGATGTCCTTTCCGTTTATGTGCACTATTCCCTGTTCCCTTTTTGGTGCTTTGATTTCAATGTGCATGCAGTCTATGGCACCCAAGACTTCAGGGTAAAAACCCTGCAAAGTTGTAGCAGGGAAAATGCATGTAATCAATGGCATGTTGTAGCATAGCATTCAAAAAATGATGTAGGATCCTAGATGCTGATGCCTGTGACATACCCAGTATATCCTCTGCTGGTCTCTGGAAGGTTCCTGTAGCTAAAATTCTAAACACTACACATACCTTAGTCTCCACAGGTACTAGTTCCCCTCAGTTTGCCTTTGCTGTCAGCTGAGGACGACAAGGGTTGCAGAGTTCTTGTAGCGTGTCTGCCCACCCTGTAGCATTCTACAGTTTCCATCTCATGCAGACCATGTAATGTTAAACGGGGTCTAAACACCATTTTCTTTCTTGGACAAGGCCCATTAGTTGCAACAGCAGCAAAAACTTGGGCCTGTTGCACATATACATACATAAGAGCAACAGGAACCCCTAACAATCTTTCCATGTAGAGTAGTTCCCATGGCTATATTTCAATAGGTTTTGGTATTTGAGGCCAAAACCTGCACTGAGTGTACACAATTGCTTTATTGCTTGTTGAATAGCTGCTCCATCTTGGATTGGTTGATTAGCATACAGCTCAGCTGCTTATGCTGTATTTAGCATCCCATAATGTTTACTTACTGAATACAAAATGGCTTGCGACCATGTCTGCGATGTGTTTTAGCACACCATGTTGACTTTATTGAATCTGCACCATTCTAAATTTAGATTTGACAAAAGCATTTGATTCTGTTCCCCGTGAAGCAGTACTTGGCACCTTGTTTAAACAAAAAGTCCAGGGTAGGCAATGAGAACCTGTATGTTGTGTGAACGTGCGCCTGCATACAACTGAGGGTGATTTTAGTGCAGAGCACAGTTAATGTAACATTGATGTCTGCAACAGCATAGTAGCATCTGTCCTTTTAGTGTATGTTGTAGTGCAGTTTTTATATTGACTACATATCTCAGCTGTCCCTGCATTGCATTAACACTTTGAATCATGTTATGCAGCTTGTTTCCATATCAGTTTTGTGCTTACTGTGCAACAAAATATCACTCCGGCAGCTATTCCTTAAGTATATGTCTCTGAAATGAGAGTTAGGCTGTTCTCTGCCCTGATATACTATTAATATATACTCTGCTCTATGTCTAGGATACCTGGCTTCAAATATTTCCATTCGGACAACCATATTCAAAGCTATATCAGCTAAAAATAAAACAGTTTATTTGTGTTTCAAACACCACATTTTTGGCACAAACTCTGCACAAAATGCACCCTTTTTACCACAGATACACTTTATGTGAATGTTGTGATCCCCTTTGTTACGTTACATTGAAAGCACCGATTCGTAGGCAAACAGGCCAAAATTTCCTTATCACTTGATATGTTAGATTTAAAGGAGTCCCTGTCCCACTCTACCTCAGGTAAATTAAAATCCCATGCACTTAAGACCTGTTTATGTGTCCATTGCTTTGAAAGGAATCGTTTCCATTTACCTGGTGTTTAGTGGGTATTTGGTGAAGGGCTTTGACAGAAGACCAAGAATTAAAGTTTGCTTTTAATGCCACCAAAGAGGTATTAAATGAGAGCAACATTCATGCTTAATATACAGTTATTGAATCTGTCTGTGCTCTAGGCAGCACCTACAAGTAAATGTCATTAGAGAGAAGGTTAATGAGGCCTTGAGCTCTTAGACTTTGACACAAACTTTCCAACTTGTTTCTGCTTATCAGGTAAATTAGAGTCAACAGAAATGTGTTAGAAATTTCTCTCATCTGTTTTGCTAGATTGGGAGCAAAACACCAGCCCAACAAGCAGTTTAAAAGCAGGCTGAACTGGCAAGATCACAGTCAAAGGCTGAAGCAAACAGAAAATTATGGGTAACTAAGTCTCTAATCATCTAACAAATGCTGCATATCCTGCAGTCACAATCTAACACCCCTGTCCTTAAAAAATCTGAAGAGCAGTTTGCTGTTTGAGTACTTTTACGTCAAACTAAGTTCAAATCTAGTGAGCAGAATGAGTTGCTTTCCAGGTATGGAGTAGCATTTCAGAAATTAAAATAATGTACTAAAACAAGAATACAGAATACAGATAACCTCCCTTACATCTGTGACTTGCTTATCATGTTCATTGCAAAAACATAGAGCTGCATCTTTGCATCTTTACAGATGTGTATGATGTACAGCCACTCAGGTGCTTATAGCTGCTTGCTGCAAGGCATTAGTGTGAAGCAAGAAGATGGCATTTGGAGATTTTTCTGAATGTCTATGGCTAAAATATACATTTTCCCTAAGTGTTTCCTTTCCTATGCTGTATCTTTGGATTCCTGTCACAGAGGATTAATTCTTATCATGATACAGCATTGAATGACCATTTTATTCAAGCTTATACAATGTGTGCCCCCAGGGCTACCATCATGCACAAGATCTATTCTGTCTGACCCTTCACTGAATCTGTGAAAACACAAAACAATGTATTTTTGCTCATTCTCAGCTATATCCTGCTGCTGCAGCCTTCTGACCATGACTACTAAATGAGTCCTTCCATGTCTGAGACTCTTGTAAAGTGCAGAAGTAAGGTATGCAGTGCCTGCTGTTATATGTTCAACTTCACTCACTCATCCCTTCATCTTCTTAAGGTGTGTGTGTGTGTGTGTGTGTGTGTGTGTGTGTGTGTGTGTGTGTGTGTGTGTGTGCGCACGCGCGTTCACGCGCATGGGTGTGTGTGTCTGTGTGTGTGGGGGGGGTGGCATAACTGGCATATTGTGAACCCTGGATTCATCTTTAAATGCAGCTAGGTCAATAGGTCCTGTATTTTCAGCGCCACGAACCTTAAGAAAATAACATCTCAGCAACTGCTGGAGCTATGAGGGTGGGGAAACCTGTCAAATGTGCATTGCACCATGTGTAGCATACCATTTTTGCAAGTAATGCTATTCAGTCAATATATTTTTTCCAATCGTCTGACAGGAGATTGAGGCATGGCAGTGCAGCATCATATTCACAGCCATTGAGATTTTTGTTTTACACCTTACTTTTTTCCTGTCGCTATGCCTGATGTACATTGATATACGACCAAGGATGTATATACTCACTGTTCACATCTGGTCTGCCCTGCCCTTCCATTTCACCATCTACTAATGTTCTGTTAATATGAGTGCCTAAGTTAGTTTGGAACAGAACCTCTGTAAATGTGAAGTGGGTACCCATCGTAAAGAGTTAGAAGACCACATTGAGAACACCACATGCTATGTATGTAATGCTATCCCACACACATCAGCCACTGATTCTCAGTTCAGGACTGAACTCTGGAGCTGAAATAGTAAGGTTTTATTAGACTGCCTTATCATATAACAGATTTAGTGTCCAAGTTAAAACACAGTCCAAATGTATTGTACATTTTCTGGGCTAGTATTTCGTGCCCAAGGTATAATTTATTGCACAACCTATATCACTTTCTTTTTCATTATTTGAATGAACTTCCATAGTTATCAGGTGTTGCTTAGTTTGTTATTTCATGTATCTCTTTTTGGTAATGTTTCTACTGATTTTTACACACTGATGCTTATAAATGTCAAAAAGTAAAGACAGATTAATACTGAAGGTTATGCTTTCAAAAGTTTTATGGTGGGAGGTATATTCCAGTGCTGAATGTGGGTGACAATATCCATTTCATCTGTCAAGAAACTACAGCCGTCCATAGAAAGTGCACTGCATGAGCTAAAGTTGATAGTCTTATAGGATAGCTGTGGACTAACAGAAAAATTATCGGCCAACAATACAAAAAAACATAACAAGGCAATGTTTTGAATCAGCAACCAGTCTCAGCTGATTGACAATGAAAGTGATAGCTATGAAAACAGAGTTACTCTTAGAAGGGGATTTTGTTAAAATGGTCCTGTGCAGGGCCTTTCATCAAACACCAAAACAAATCTCTGCAGAAAGTCTTGAAACCTGCCAGTATAACACTCATTTAAGGCACTGGTGTAGTTAGCACTACCCAAGGGGTCATGTTTTGTTGAAGATTTACCATATTTTCTCTTGCAGTGGAAGAGATGCTGTGTTTATGCAATGAAGAACAAACCAACCCAATATGACACTCTAAGGAATGTACTTGGGTGATGAAGAAAAAGAAACAATGTTATATCATAACTAATGATGTCCCCTCATAATTAAAACGTGAATTGAATGACCATATCAGTGCCTCAAAAATTCATCCATTGAATTACAGTTTCCTATGTGCCAAAAAACTAAGAAATGAAAAGGCCACATAAAAGGTTAGTAAAACTGATGAGGTATTATGCCTGAAGAATCAGAGTCACAGGCATTTCAAAGCTTTTCTTGAAACATAATAATCTGATGCATTTCAGCCAAGATCTGTGGCTGAACAGGGCAGCCAAATTTACCAGATCTAGATTATTCTGCAAAGGAATAAAATCATTCAGGAGCAACAAAGGCCCTTAACCTATCTTCTTAGATGCTGACATCTACATTAATGTCCTGACATTTCTTATTCACATCATTGAATTCTTATGTGGCTTAAATCTCAGACTGCAGGGAAGGAATCATCTAATCAACTAACTGTGTAAACAGTCTGTATTTACTTAAAATCTGGAAATGCTGCAGATGCAGTTGGTAATAAAAATTATTCATTCCTCATTCGTATTATAAAAATGATTCATTCTTCAATCATATTCACAAAGCCTATGGACAAGTGTTACCATTCTAACAGTAATGTTTATTCTGGAATGTGACACTTCCAAGATGCCATAATAACACAAAGGTCCTTGAATACTACTTTGGAACCGACTCCTGTAGTGTTCCTGATCACACACAGATGGAGTTCATAAAGATTCAAAATAACATTGCCTTGAAAAGAAACACACAGCCTAATATTCTAGATTTTTGCACTAAGAACCCAAACCTAGGATAAAATGCCATTACGTTTACTGCAATTTTTATGCCAAGAATGGGGGAGGGTATCAGGGGTGGCTCGTGCTATAGGACTGCAGGACTGCAGCCTCCCCCAGCTGTAGAAAGAAGCTGCTAGTCCCCCTATTGTAGAAAGTTAATAGAAAAAAAAATTTGCGAGTCCCGGAACTCCACGCATGCGTGCTTATTTCCAGACTGCTGTGTTAGGCAGTCTGGACAGGGAAGGAAGGGAACTCCGCCCTGCCAGCCCAGATGTTTGTGCAGTGACAACCACACAGACCAGAAAAACACCAGACTGCATCGCCCACAGGCTGGAGGCTCCAGCCTACTCACATCTCGTGGGGAAACCACCAGTACAGCCTAAGCGGGCTGCCATGGAGGACAGTTGCACGGGCTGCTATGGAGGAAAGTTGATCAGGCTACTGCAGAGGATGGATTCAGGCTGCTATGAAGGATGAGGACTTAGCTGCCATGGAGGATCAGATCTGCTGCAGAAGACGAGGACTTAGATCTGCTGGAAGTAGTCTGTGTGTGTGTGTGTGTGTGTGTGTGTGTGTGTGTGTGTGTGTGTGTGTGTGTGTGTGTGTGTGTGTGTGTGTGTGTGTGTGTGTGTGTGTGTGTGTGTGTGTGTGTGTGTGTGTGTGTGTGTGTGTGTGTGTGTGTGTGTGTGTGTGTGAAATGCCCCAGTTGCTACATACTGGTGGCTAGAGAGAACACATGGTGGTGGGTAGAGAATACTCAGGCTTGAAACCTGTACCTTGGGTGCAGGTAGTAAGGGCCTGAATTCCCTAGCCACCACCATTTGTAAAACAATTTGCAGGTTTTTGCATCATATTTGTTCTGTTCCTCACAAAATCTGTGGTTTCTGTATGTTTGTTGTTCCTGGCAAAGTCAGTAGTACAGTGGTGCACTGGTAGCATTTTTGCCTGACAGCTACAGGTTCTCTAGTTTTATTCTTGGCTGGGATGCTTTCTGTGTGGAGTCTGCATGTCTTCCCATCTTAGAAAAACATGTGTCTGGAGTTTTTCTCCCTGCTCTGCTGACAATTGGCTTTTGTTCCGAGTCAGACTTTCCTGTTTAACAAATGTTAAATAAAAATAACAGGCATTTGAACTTCAGACTTCATATTCCTATAGAAAGTACTTCTTCTTCTTTTGGCTTTTCCCAGTTAGGGGTCACCACAGCGGATCCTGACCTTTTATTCTAGCAATTTTCTAAGTTTATAACATGGATATTTGAAATTTGTCCTTATTTTTGGGACTGTATTCCCCCATTATTGGCTTCGTCCAGGTTTTTTGTGCTAAGGTTGAGAGCTATGGTGAGAATTTAATTCACTGAATATGTTTGGGGGCTGTATTCCCCATTACTGGCTTTGTCCATGTGTTTTTTGTTAAGAGGTTGAGAGGTATGGAACTGAATTCACTGAATATGTTTGGGGGCTGTATTCCCCCATTATTGGCTTTGTTCTGGTTTGTGCTAAGAGGTTGACAGCTATAGTGAGAACTGAATTCATTAAATGATAGCCATTTAAGTTTCAGTCTTCCTCTCTTTCACAAAACAGCTGATTTGGCATAGTGGTATGTTGCTCTGACTGTTTTGCACAGGGTTCACCTGGGTTCAAGACTTGCAGTGAAATGTGTGGTGGTAACACAGCATTTTATTGTAACAACTTTCCAACATTATATAAGCAATGTTTAAAATGTGTCCCTGGTTTTTGGGCTTTTGCCCCCCCCCCCCAATAAATTTTGGCTTTTTCCAGATTTCTTGTTCTGCAAGTTCAGAGATACAGCAGAGTGTTGAGTAGATCTTACAAGGAGCTGAGAGCTGCAGGGGAACAAAAGTTTAGTACTGCTTATGGTGAATCAACTTGCATTGTTAATAGTACAACAGCTAGTGTACTTGCTTTTGATGCAGAAGGCTGTGGGTTCTACTCCCACAGTAGGTAGATGCATCGCTGATACTGTACTGTGTTGTAAATGGAGTGGATGCTGCAGTCCTTTTTGGCAAAGATACCTAGTAACTATGAGCCTGTTATTAGTTTGCCATCTCTTCCCTACTGAAATATTACTAGCTTATCATTTTTTAATGCAACATGGGCAATTTATTCCTCAAGCGCAACAACCACTTTATTTGTAGATGAAACAATGACATATAAAGTTGTTTGGTAGCAGCAACCTCTTCATTAGTTACAGATGTCTTTAATGTGGAATTATTTAGATGACTTTTACTTCTTCAGAGATTGTGCATATTTACTGATACTGGTGGACTGTAGAAGTTTGAGTAGACTTTTATGATGGAAATGTTCTGAACTGGGCAGTTTTGTCCTTATTGGTGCATGAATTTTGTTTCATTGTTTACTGGAAAAAAATGTTCAAAACAATAAATTTAAAATGCCCTCTTACAACTGTACTGTATTGTACAAGGAATATAATTTAATACAATCAGGAAGGTGTATCAAAGAGAATGTGTATGTTTCATGTTCACGGGGCCTATGATTTGAAAATAGCCCAAAGTTAATCTTTATCTGCCACTGGCAAAATATATTTTCTTTGAATGTGGGTTCCAATGCTGTTTCAATGAATGTGAGTTTCAAGGGCAGAGAAGTTTAAATGCTAAGTCTATTTTCATTGTGAAACTGCATTGCTTTGTTTAGCAGATATCTATTAGGGTCTGTGCTGTAAAATGCAAAATAAAACTTTCAAATGAAATCCAAATCATTGCAGAAGTAAAGCAGTATGCACATTACAGTGTTTATGGTAAATGGGGTGAAATAACCAAGGAATGGGACATTGGAATGGCTGCAGGGAGGAGGCTCCATTCAACCATGATTTTGTGAGGGGGGAAGGGCAGCAAACTCAGACAGCCCCGGCTGAACTATACCTCTCAACTGTCCAGATTTTTGCAGACTAAATAGATTTTTGCTTCTTATTTTTGGTTTGCTCCTCATAAAATTTTTGGTTTTCTGGCAAATCATTTAGGAATGAAGTCACTAAATAATGACAGACATTGAGTTTCTGATGTTATAACCTTCAGAAAAATGCATGCTAAAGCAAGACCTGTTATTCTATCAAATGTCTTAAGTTTATACAAGAGCAATTTTTAGTACTGTTTGTATGTTCCCCCGATATATTTATTTGGCCTTGTCCAGATTTCCTACATTAAGAGGTTGAGAGGTACATGCAAATAAATCGCTTTATATAATTAGGAATATCCAAACCTCTCAACTGTCCCCAATTTTGGCTCAAAATGTTGCTCTCCCCCCTAATAACCTGTTAAATAAATTTGTTAGAATCAGACTGTAAAAATCATTGAGTATTCAAAAACAATGTCAATAACAAACAATAATGCAGGAGAACTCAAGTATCTTATACTCTAATGTACATTAGGAGGCAAAAAACCATACACAAACTTGTATAGAATTTTGACTGCTTTATTGACGGAAGACTCCATTTTTTATACACTTCACTATCAGTTTTGCCCACCTCACTGACGTGGTCAGTGACTGGGTCTTTACATCATAGTAACTTATGAAAAAGTGCTGAGATGGTGTTTTTCAAAAATCTTTTCCCATGAGAATGTTACAGCCTTGCAAGCACCTGGTCAGTCACAATGACCTCCTGAGGATGTAGCCAATTCAAGGCTCTTAGATTAGTTCGAATACAATGGGTGCAGTTCTTCTTAAAATGCCTTCCTTTGTTCCATGCTCTGCCAGCTGGACACTATCTCTGATGGTGCACAAGGCTATTCTTCTGGTGGAAGCAGGAAGAAGATACACATGCGAACAGATTTATTATTTTCTAACTTTGCAAAATAATCTTTACTTGAAAGACATGAGCCAGGCTGTGCTTGAACGCTGCCAAGGCCAAATTTCTGATTACACTGCAGCTTATGCTTCAAGCAATAGTATGCAAGTTTATTTCTACTATTATTCTTAGTAAAACAGAATTAAATGCATTACATATCATACTACTTTTCAGTCTTTGTTCCCTATTATAGATTTAAGTACATTTATTTCTATCTAAAGCACACATTTCTCTATATATTTGACCACACAACTTATATATGTTTGAATGTTTGAATACACATTCTCTTAAGCAGCATATATATAAATATATATATATTTCTAAGCAGCATGTATGTAAATATATTTTTTGGGCAGCACATACGTGAATATATATATTTTTCTAACATTCTCCCTCCTGTTAATGCATTTCATTCTATTTGAAACATAAACAGTATTATTTCGTTTCTTAGCCTTTTCCTTTCAAGGACTTTCAGCTAAGTAAGTCATTTGTTTTATATTTCAGATAGGCTTTCACTTGGTATTAACAAATTCAATTCCATATCTTGGTACATAGTTTCAGTCACTGATACATCAACTAAGTCTTTAACTAATTTTTTCACACGGTATCCCGCAGCAGACACATGCTCCAATTATGAGCAGTACTACACAAATTGCAATCAGAATGTTCATAAGGACCGACCCCCACCCCCCAAACAGATTCTGGAAAAAGTTCGTCAGTGGGTTTGGGCCTGGTTCTGCCATTGCTGACACCTGCTGTATTACCTCCAGGTGAACATTGATTTCATGCTGGTTGTCTGGAATGTACGCACAGCATTCTTCTTTGATAAGCGCCAAGACGTACCACCTCTCGCCGCTAGGGTGAAGTCGAGCCATTCGGTTCTGTAATACAACTGTTCTCATTGCATTCATTTCATCAGTCACAAGTTCAAGAGCGGAAAAGTCGCATTGCTCATTACTTCGAGGAGTTTTGACAATTTCCTCAGTTCCCAAATCGATTTGACTGCTCCGTAGGTTGGGAATATCCCAGCCCAGGATATAACACTGTCACCCAAGTCCATATGGGTCAACTTTTCTTTGTCCTTCACCGCTGAATGATCCTTCCAGCTTGCCTCAATCTTACCCACTGGATTAGCAGGTTTTCTGACTGTATTCTCGGCTTGCTGAGCTACGTTTCTCACATTACGTATTTTACCCAGGGGCAATTCTGCAGTATGTCTTATGGCTGGAACCAGATAACCCAAAAAACAACTGCCGGACCAATTCTCAGGTAACCATTTATAGGCCTTTTTCCCACAAACAAAATAGCAGTTTTCTACTTTTGTACTGATGCGGGTTAACCCTGAATGAAACATTTTCTTATCTATAACAGATAATTGTCTATATATTTCAGGAGTTTTTTGCACATCTCTCAATGTTGTTTTCATCAAGCTTAAATACGAACCATAGTTCGTATACAACTAGTACCTTGATCTACAGGTTTTATATAACATTTGTAAGACACAGTTATGTTGCAATTACTCCAACCAACCTGGAGTGTATCATTTTTAACAAAACAAACAATTCCTTTCTGAGTAACGGGTAAATATAATGCCACTTTGTCTTGTGATCTCACAGTACCTGTATCAAATAATAGGTTTTCCCAAGTTTCATTTATCCCCAAGGGGACAGCAGACATCAAAAGTCCTCCATATGCTGTGGGTATTGCAGTACAAACCCAGCAATTTGAAACGTTCATAGTCTCTACATAGACTCGTTTCATAGCCAGGTATGTGTTAAAGTTTGGGTGCCAGTCTATAGCCAGTCCTTCATCACGTTTTACCAATTTCACTTCTGTGGTTATATGTAAGAAAAACCATAACAACAAAAAGGTCACTACAAACATAGTTAGTAAGTGTATGATCAGTAGGCCAGTGAACCAATGTCTTTGGGGTTGTTTCACATTTTTATTCACTCTGCCTCTGGCCATCCTGTTTCTGTGGTATGTCAGTTAAAAGGCGTTTATCCAAGCTAAATTCTTTGACAGGTTTACAGTGTGTCAAATGGACCCAAGATGATCTCTCAGCAATTTTTACTGCAGTAGGTGTTGCCAATAGTACCTGGTACGGACCTTCCCACTTTGGACTCGCCCAGTTCTTTCTTTTTATGACTTTCAGCCAAATCCAGGACCCCGGGGTCAGCACGGCCTCCGGTTTTGCTTCTTGTTTATCTGAAAAGAGTTCAACTGCAAAACAGTCTTATTTGTTAACAATTTCTTCATATAACTAGCTAATGAGCCATCGGCCTCTAGCTCTGCAGGCATGAGGGTCTTCCATTGTGGCACACAATATGCCCTTCCAAACACTATCTCAAAAGGGGTCAAGCCCTTTACATTTGGAACAGTTCTCATGCTCAGCAGTGCTAAAGGCAGACAGCAAATCCAAGTCTTTTGAGTCTCACTCATTAATTTTCTCAACTTGTTTTTCAAAATTCCATTGTACCTCTCCACCAGTCCTGCTGACTGAGGGTGATAAGCACAATGGTTTTTCAAAGAAATCCCAAAAATTCTCCCAAGCTGGTGTATTGTCTGGTTTACGAAATGTGTTCCATTGTCACTATAAATTCTTTCCGGTATGCCAAATCTAGGAATGATTTCTTTCACTAGGGCTTTTGCTACTGTTGCTGCATCCGGATTCCTGGTTGGAAAAGCTTCTACCCATTTTGAAAACATATCTATGATCACTAAACAGTATTTTTCCCTTCACATTTATTCAGTTCTATGAAATCCATACAAATAGTATGGAACGGATAGGGTGGTGTTGGAAAGCTCCCTCGGTTTAAATGCTCCCTGTGCATGATGTTTGCTACAAATATGACATGTTGCACAAAATTTTTGTGTATAATTCGTAAATCCGTATGTTTGGAATGTTTTGTTAACTAACTGTATCATCCCCCCTGTTGAGACATGGCTCTGCCCATGACTCAACAAAGCTGCATATCTAAATAAATTAGATGGCAATATGGGTTTTTTCTCTTTGGAGATGTACAGTCCCTCTTCAAGGATTGCTCCTCGTTTTATCCACTTTTGCTTTTCTGCTTTTGTAGCTAATGTCTGCATTGTTCTTAACATTTCTAAATCTAGAATCTCAGAAGGTTGTAGTTCTTCATTTAAGAGCACAGTTTCTAGGTCTGAGGCAGCTTGCTTTGCAGCTGCATCAGCCCGAGCATTCCCTTTGAAATTCTATCTTGTTGTTTGGTATGGGCTGCACATTTACAGATAGCTATTCTAGTGGGTAACTGAATAGAATCTAACAGGTTCAAAATTAGTTGTGCATGATTAATCGGCTTGCCAGTAGATGTTATCATTCCCTGTTTTTCCATTGTTGTGCAAAGACATGCACTGTAGAGAAAGCATACTGACTGTCAGTATATATGTTAACACATTTGTCTTTCGCTAGAGTGCAAGCACGTGTCAAAGCTATCAATTCTGCTGCTTGAGCTGACAGGTTATGTTGCAAGGGTTGTGCTTCTATGATTTCGTTATCAGTCACTACTGCATAACCCACTAGGTTTTTCCTGTAGGACCTCGTCTACAGGACCCATCCACAAAAATGTCACCTCTGCATCGGTTAGAGGTACATCAGTAAGATCTTGTCTGGGTGTGGTTATTTGTTCCATTTCCTGTAGGCAACTGTGTGGTGTGCCATCCACAGGAATCGGAAGTAATGTCGATGGATTTAATGTCGTGCATCGTTCAATTGTCATATGGGGTTGACTCAATAGTATGGTCATGCAAGAAAGATGTCTGGCAGGGGATAAAAATGCTATTTTCTCTTGCAGTAAAATTATCGCAACTGCATGAGGTACTCTCAACGTGAGAGGATGAAACAATACCACTGAGGCTGAAGCTTGCACTGCCATAGCTGCTGCGACTACTGCTTGTACACAGGGTGGTAATGATCGTGCCACCGGATCTAACTGTGATGAATAGTAAGCTATGGGGCGTTGCTTGCCGCCATGTTGTTGCGTCAGTACTGACGTCATATATCCCCGCCTACAATCTACAGTTTGGAAAAATCTCTTATGGTAATTCGGAAGCCCTAAAACTAATGATGAAACTATCAGTTGTTTTAGTCTGCAAAAGGCTGCTTCTGCTTCCGGAGTCCAGTGCAGTGTTTCTTGTGCTGCCATTGGTGCTTTAAATATTAAATCAGCCAATGGAGCCGTTTCTAAGGCATAATTCGGTATCCAACTTCGACAAAAGTTAGTCGTTCCCAAGAAGGACATCATTTCCTTTTTGGTAGTTGGTCTAGGTGCTTGTAAGATAGCTGTTTTTCTATCTTCATCTAATGTTCTACCTTCTTTGGATATCACATATCCCAGGTATTTAACCTGTTTTCTCCAAAGTTGCAATTTATGTTTATTCACTTTATGCCCTTGCTCAGCTAAGAATTTCAACAATGCTATTGTGTCTTCCTTACATTGCTGCTGGGTGGGGGCTGCAAGCAAGATGTCATCTACATAAAGTAGTATTTGACTGCCCCCTGGTGGAGAAAACCCCGCTAGGTTGCTAGCCATCTCTTGTGCGAATATTGTTGGGCTTTCACTATATCCCTGTGGTAGCCAGGTGTACGTATACCTTTTGCCCTGAAATGTAAATGCAAACCAATGCTGGCTGTCAGGGTGGATAGGTATTGAGAAAAACGCATTGCTAATATCTACCACGGTAAAATATTTTTGTTGCGGCTTCAAATCATTTAACAAGGTATGTGGGTCTGGCACTGTAGGTGCCCTTGATATTACCGCATCATTTACAGCCTGTAAATCTTGTACCATCCGCCATTCCCCGTTTGCTTTTTTTACAGGAAATAGAGGAGTATTACATGGTGAATCTAGGGATTCTACCAGTATCCCTTTCTTAAGTAATGCCATTATGATAGGTTTGATCCCTTGTTCTGCATCCTTGCTCAAAGGATATTGTCTTTTCCTTGGTCTAAAGGCCGATTTTGGTGTAATAACTACTGGCCCTGCTGTTGAATAAGTCCTACATCTGATTTCCTGTTGACCAAAGAACATTTGGTATTTCACTCAAAGCTTTTCTTCTTCTTCTATCAAGAACGCCAGTCAGCTGTCTTCACTCTGTTGTAAGTGTACAGCTGGGCGTTTGCTAACCAATTTAGTTTTGTTTCTGTACTCCTAAGTCCGATAACTCTGAGTCAGTTAGTTTCTCCCATTTTGTCACTTTGTCACCCAAGTCTACCCACCTAACGTTCCTGTTTTTGGTTAGGCTAACATGCGGTAGTTTATTGGATTTGTACAATTCCAAAAACTCCTGAGGTAATGAACAACTCACTACGCCATTGCCCTCAGTGTCCCAGTATAGAGTCCGTAGTATTAGTCTATTTGCGGGATTCCTGAACAATTTTTGTTCATATTCTTTATCAGGTCCTGATGTGCTACAATAATATAGGGTACAATGTAATAAATGTTGCTGATCAACATCGAGGGGAAGCACCTTGCTGGTGACTACATTCATCAGTTCCTTGGTCACTGCCCCTGGACCGGTTGTAACCAGATCCTGGCTGTACCAATAATAGGCCTCACCCTCCGATCGTACTACAAAAGTATCAGTTTGTCTCTGTGCCTCCATACCGTTCATGGTAGGGACTACTGCTATGCCAAAAAGTTGCATAAGATCTCTTCCCAATAAGTTCATGGGGCATTTGGCAGAAAGTACTATTTTACTTTTCTGGGTCATACCCGAGACGGGGTCAGTTATTGCTATATCATGGGAAAGTGGTTCCCTGTACAGCTGTCCATTTGCTGCTTTCACTAATATGTAATCGGGTGACTCAGAATGTTCCGGTAACTTTGAAGGATGTATCAAAGTTCGTGATGCTCCTGAATCACACAAAAATTTGACTTCTCTCCCTTCCACCAGAAGTGTAACTTCCGGTTTCGTGTCTGCTAAATAGAGCTCTAAGCTCAGTAATGCCAAGTCCAAAACTTCACTTTCCCCAACTTCTACATCCGGTTGTATGTCATTTGTTTCTTCTAAGGTATTTACATTATTCCCCTGCTCATTAGTCTCCCCTGGTGACTGCTGAGCAGCATAACTGTCATCTAGTCAATCCTCATCTTCCTTATCCTTTTTTTCCACAGGTGCCTTGCTCCTGCAATCCCTTGCCAAATGTCCCTTCTTACCGCAATTGAAGCACTCACCTCTTTTCTTCCTGTCCTCATAAATTTCTGAGTTTCTCTCAGAGCGCTTGTTACCCTGAGTATTTCGCTTACCCTTTTTGGCTGTTTGTACTACAAAAACTTCCGCACCGTCTTCAGCTGTGAAGACCTGCGTTTTCTTTTTCTTTTTACTGTTAAAATGTTTTTCGGCATGTCTAGCATACTCTAACAAGGCTTGAAGCCTGCTTGTTCGGTGATCTATCATATGCTTCGTGACGAAGCTATTGATAGGGGCTATACAACCTTTTAAAAATGCATTCTTCAACTGCTGTTCATATGAGCTGTCATTCTTTTGATTTTCAGGAATAGTCATGCCACTATGGTTATTAAAACATTCTAGTAATCTACCATAGTATGCGTCTACTGTTTCATTATCTTGTTGTACGCATTGGTTAATACAAGTCCAGTCTGCCCTAGGTTTCCATTTTCAGTAATGCGGTCTGTAAGACCCTTTAGTCTAGTATCTAGTTCTGCGTCACTATGTGGGAGTGGCCTGTGTTGCGCGTCACGGGCATTCCAGGCGCCACAAATCATGTGCCAGTCTGGACCTAAAATTTGTCTAACTACTCTTTCTACCTCTTCCCCATTTAGGTGGTAACTCAATCTCATGCCCTGTAAATCCTGTAAAAATTTCTCAAAGTTAATTTTTGGATGGGGAATTCCTTCTGTAGCTTTTCGGATGTCTTCCGGTGTCCATGGTCTATACACTAAGAGAGTTGAGGCCTGGCCCTCCTGTCCTGCCTGTGGGTTTGGTACTTCTATTAATGGACAGATTTCCTCACTCTCATCTAATAAATTTCCGCTTGGTTGAACATCTATAAGTGTTTGACGTGTTCGGGATCTAGTCCCGATAGGTTCTCTTACAAATGGTTGTCTTAATATCCCTGTTGTCTCTGGATAACGTGGGGGGGGTCCAGCCCGCCCTCCCGCTTCATATTCTAAGTAAGGCATCGGAGGAGGTGGTAGGGAGGGACCGATGCTACTATTATATTATTATCCTCTTTGTCTAAAAATAATGCCTTTGCATTTTTATTTTTCTGTTCCTTCGGTTCACTTCCTCAATCCCCCTATGTGCTTGAGGAACGCCCAACTGTTGTTTTTTGCCTGACCTTCTGCCAGATTTTAACTGTTTCAAAAGTTTTACTAATGACATTTTATCCAATTTACCATTAAAGTCATACTTGTTAACCCATTTTGAAAAATATCTCACATTATCTGCTCTCTGTAATTGCATGTACTTTGCATCTTCTGTTAGGGCGGGTCACGTGACCCTTTAGTGCATTCATTTCCCATGTCTCTGAAAGAGAAGAAAAGAAGAAGAAAAAAGAACTGTTACGTAACCCTTTCTCTTGTACCACGTGGTATCTTATTCCCGTATTCACAGTAGTGTCTAGAATGACTGTTTTACTTTGCTTTGTTTACTTCCTGATCTATGACTCAAGATACAATACTTGACTACCTCTCTCCCTGCTATCACAAACCTTAGCAATAGCACAGTGTAACCTGGTCCCTGATCTAAAACAAAAACAAAGAGAGGAATTCTGCTTACCCGAGCCTCCCGCTTATGTTTGATATGCTTTTAGGATCCAGTTTTCCGCTTTTCGCCACAGATCAGACAAGTGGACAGCCTCTTTAGACACGACAATTCAGTCGGAGGTCTTTCCTTCTTCTGCAGATTTCGGTACCACCTATATATTCTGACCTGCAGCTTACCAAGGGAATTCGCACGATTAGGACCAAAATGTTAAATAAATTTGTTAGAATCAGACTGTAAAATCATTGAGTATTCAAAACAATGTCAATAACAAACAATAATGCAGGAGAACTCAAGTATCTTATACTCTAATGTACATTAGGAGGCAAAACCATACACAAACTTGTATAGAATTTTGACTGCTTTATTGACGGAAGACTCCATTTTTATACACTTCACTATCAGTTTTGCCCACCTCACTGACGTGGTCAGTGACTGGGTCTTTACATCATAGTAACTTATGAAAAGTGCTGAGATGGTGTTTTTCAAAAATCTTTTCCCATGAGAATGTTACAGCCTTGCAAGCACCTGGTCAGTCACAATGACCTCCTGAGGATGTAGCCAATTCAAGGCTCTTAGATTAGTTCGAATACAATGGGTGCAGTTCTTCTTAAAATGCCTTCCTTTGTTCCATGCTCTGCCAGCTGGACACTATCTCTGATGGTGCGCACAAGGCTATTCTTCTGGTGGAAGCAGGAAGAAGATACACATGCGAACAGATTTATTATTTTCTAACTTTGCAAAATAATCTTTACTTGAAAGACATGAGCCAGGCTGTGCTTGAACGCTGCCAAGGCCAAATTTCTGATTACACTGCAGCTTATGCTTCAAGCAATAGTATGCAAGTTTATTTCTACTATTATTCTTAGTAAAACAGAATTAAATGCATTACATATCATACTACTTTTCAGTCTTTGTTCCCTATTATAGATTTAAGTACATTTATTTCTATCTAAAGCACACATTTCTCTATATATTTGACCACACAACTTATATATGTTTGAATGTTTGAATACACATTCTCTTAAGCAGCATATATATAAATATATATATATTTCTAAGCAGCATGTATGTAAATATATTTTTTGGGCAGCACATACATGAATATATATATTTTTCTAACATAACCCCTCCGCAAAATGGCAATTTTGGAAGAAAATGTAGATGGTTTAAAATTATATATAACTGTAATGATCAGAGTTATAGATTACTTTTATTTCAGAAATGCATGTAGATGCTCTTATTTTGTCAGCTTCTCAAGTTAACAGTACTAATATTAAAAAGGTGTCCCTTCTTTGATAGGTTCCCAGCTGCATTGTGTGGCAATTATATATTTTTGCATCACATTTTTGGTCTGTTTTTCATAAAATTGTAGTTTTCTGCCAAATTAGTGGCAAATCATTAAAGACTGAAGTTAGAAAATAATGGCAGACATTTGAGTTTCAGATTTCATACCCTTCAGAAAAGTCACACTAATTCAAGACCTACTACTATTCTATTGACCTTATTTTTGGGCCTGTGTCCCACTTCCATGTATGGCTTTGTCCAGATTTCTTGCTCTGAGGTTGAGATGTATGAGTGTCAGAGCCATCACCATCAGCCAGAGACATTTCAAATTGTGACATAGTTGTTGTACCCCACTCCCCCATGTAGTCACTCTGGATGTGTCCAAGCCAGGCAAGGAGCAGTTATGCAGTGTAAGTGTGCAGAGTAGCCCCCCCCCCATCCAAGGTAGACACAAGTACTACAGAGGCTTTTCATCTGTCCTCGATTTTGCAGAATGTTCTGGTTTTCTGTCATATTTTTATACTGTTGATTTATGCTTCCTATTATTCAGAAAATGCATGCTGTCGCAGTGCCCTGTTGCTTTGTGTTTAAGTAGCAGTGCTTTAATGACCATTGGGTAAGCTTGTCTGAGATTGTAAGATGCAAGTAACCTTTAATAAGCATATTGTTAAATAATTACCAACAGTGAAAGCCTTTTTGTTGTTGCCATGCAGAGAATATTTACATAACTAGATAATGTACAAGCCTTAGGTATTGAAATGCATATAACAGTATTTGTAATAAAGGACAGGATTACAGTATTTTCAGAAGCTCATTACATTTGTTGGAGATTTGCAGTCATCTTTGCAGGCTTTACTCATAAACTAAACAAAATGCCAGTCTATCATGTATGGTCCATAACCTGTGCAGTAATCCTTTAAGCGATTTATCTTGAGCTTGTTTCTTGTTTGCTGTTCATTTTTTACTTTGATCATGTTTTGCCCATGAAACAAGAAGATAGTTGTTGTCAGGCAGCAGATCTTTTTTGGATAAGAAACATTTTTACAAGTTGGGGTATCACAGAGATTTTTACTTTCAGCATGTTACTTGGTACTTTTATAAAGCTGAATATAAGTTATAATTAGAACTGCAGCGCAAGGAGAAACTTGTTTTTTATACTTGACTTTGACTAGTGTTCCAGTAATGTATTCAAAAAGTAATTTATTTTTTCAGGCCTCACAACCTTTTTGTTTCCATCTAGATATTAAGTAAGCTGTCATGTAGTGAATGAATTTAAATATTTTTTTTCTTCTACACTTCATTTTGTCTTGACTGGACTCTTGTAATGACAGTTTGGCACCCAGAGCAGCATATTTAATTAAAGTTCCAGTTGTTGTGTTTTTGAGCATAGCTCCACCCTTTTCTAGTTGGCCACACCCTGTCCCATTGGCCCCACCCATTCAGCTGTCTCCTGCAGCCCCCCTTTAATTTGAAGTCACCAGCTGCCAATGGAGGGTATGCATAATATATAGTGGGGCATTAAAGAGTAGAATAAAATGAAAGGTTATGAAAGGTTGCCAAATAACTGGATAAGACAGAAATATGGAAGCTAAGTGGATATAGAAACAGTTTGGGGAGGTTTGCAGGCATACCTCTCAGCATTATCACATTAGAAATCTGGACAAAAGCTCTTAAAACATAGAGATATCTGCACAAAATTCTGGACAACTAATTAGTGTGAACTTTGCATGTATAACAGTATAACTCCTCCCCCTTTCAATAGGATTATGAGTTACCAACACTCATAAGCACAAGTTTAAAAAATTAAAAAAAGAAAAAGAATGACAAAATGAAGCATAATGTAAGCAGCATAACCCTGTTTTATTAAGTTTTGACTATGACTAACCAGTAAAAAATAAACTGGGAATGAATTTATTTAAATTATATGTAGCACTTAGTGCATTCAAAAGAAGAAACAAAAATGGTGTCCATGCAAAAGAATGGAATAAATGATGATGACTGCAGTGCACAGATATCTCAGGGGTGTATCACAGGTAATTTATTTAGCATGACTGTAGTGTCCTTCTGACTGATGTCCCGCTTAGAATACAGTTTCCTTCCCTTTACCAAGCAGAGTTATCTTCATAGGATTCTGCACACACTAGTGATCCCTTGTACAGATACTCACTGCATTGTGCACAGAAGACTAAGCCAGTCCCTTTTTCATTTCCTCAGCCAATAGTTAAGGCTCATACTTGCTTGCTGCACTGGCCTGAACACTAGCAGGACCTGGAAGGATGTTTCTGACGTCCTCAGATCCCAGCACCTTGCAACCACCTGTTTGGCCTTCTTCATTACTTTCTCCTCAGTGTCCCACTCTGCTAAGTTATATTTGCTCACATGAATAACTGCATGTGTGTGTACCTGCCTCTTGTAACTTCTTTCTCTTGGCACAGCCGATTTCTAGCATTAGCCCAAAGACAATTTCACCACAGCAACAGACTTTCTTTATCCTGACCCCCATCTAATTTCTCTTGCAACTGAATTCCTGTCTATCAAAATGACCTGTAACTTACCTTCCCTGCTTAGACTTCTGAACCAGCTAGGCTACCTTTGCTTCTAGACTGCTCCTGACTGCATTTCTTCCCAGACAGCCATCCTGTCTAGACTCTCCTGGGCTGCTTGCACTGCCTGTGCCTGATGACCCTGTGGTCCTAGGCTTTACCTACCAATCTTACTTCTCCCACCCTCCCACCTTCTCTCTCTCTCTCTCTCTCTCTCTCTCTGTCTCTTGCTCTCTCTCTCTCTCTCTCTAAGATTGCTTGCCTCTGCCTTTTCTACCTCTTGAAATTCAGCAAAATTCCTCATTCTCTTTTCCTCACTGCCTATTCCTGACCATATTACCTGTATATCCTCCCTTTCCTCAATCTCTTCTACCTTCCTTCTACTTTGATCTTATAGCCATTTCCTTTTTCCAGATCTCTTTCTCCTTTTCCTTGCTCAGATTATCTGAATTCTCACATCTGTCCCTGCTCATACCTTCTTAACGCCTGCCTTAACAACAGCAGCAGCAGCGGTCTGCTATTTGTGATCCCTTTCCTGAATGTACTTCAAACCCCCAAGAGTGTACTCAGTGCTGTGTATATAGAATATCCACCATTGCTACACATACAGCAGTTAATGAAAATCCAAATCAAAGTATATAATTATTGCTATAGACATTGGTATTCATGTATTTATTATAACATTAGCCAGTTGTTGTATAAAGATGTCATAATGTAAGACAACAGAGCAACATTATACCACATACCAGTTCATTTTAGCATACAGTTTTTGTTTTTCAAGCTGAATCACCGTTCTTTGTAACTCCTGATTCTGAACATTACATTATAGTTTTAAAATAATATGTGAAGACCATAAATATAATGATAAATGCAAACAAATAACGGTGCTGTATGGTGATTTCATGTGATAGGTCAGAGCTAGTGTTTATGAGCTTATTTATTTATTTACATAATTGGTTAATTGGTGTAGACTACACTGATCCCACTGGACCAGTTTCAGCCTCAGCTGAGAATGTGAGCACATATATAGTGGAAAATAAACATAATTTATACAATAAAACAGCATACTGAAAACAAAGGTATAGTAAATTATACGGTAGAAAAATGATTTATGAAGGGAGTCAACAGGAACCACTATGTACAATATTTACATCAGTTAGAGAAGAGATGCTATCTCTTAAAATGATAGGCAGTATGTGTTGGAGATCAGTTAGGTGAGATTATGTGACCTGAAGTGAGCACTTACAAACAGCTTATTCTGTGAAACGTTCTTTAACTTGTGCCCAAAAGGAGTAGTAGTTAGAGAGGTCTTTAAGAGTTTAGGAAAGATCCCTACAGATCTTGGGTCCATGGATAGAAAAGGAGTGGTTAGAGCACTGAAGTCATGTTTTAGATGCTTACAAGGAAGGCCTTGACAGACTATGAGATCTAAGATTATATGATGAAGGTAGAGGAGAGAGAAGGGCAGGAGTTTTCTTTCGGGAGGTAGAAAAGTTGGGAGCCAAGGAGTAGACTGGTTTGTTGCTGAACCAGCAGCCGGTTGGCTTTGTCTAGTGTAAGACAGTGGTGTTCATACTTTGGGGAAAGGGTAATGAAGTGGCAAATGGAATTGGGGAGTGTATGGATGGTGGTAGTTTCTATAAGAGGCAGATATTACAACAGGTAGGCAGTACTCAAGTTGAGCTAGAAGAATTCCTTTGCCAATAGCATTTCTTGTGTCGATGGAACAGGAAGGAGGAGATTTTAATGGCTCAAAATAATAGGGAGTTTATCTTTTGCTGGGTGTTTTTGAGATGATGGTGGAAGTTAAATGAGGGATCAAGCTAGACTGCTAGATATCTGAAAGTGTTGTAGAGTCAAAGAGTCATAATTATATAGAGTAATAGATTTTTCCAGGCTAATGACCCAGAGGGTCTTTGTAACCCTAGCCACGTCTTCCCAAAACAATAATGATGTCTTGCATCCAAATAGGACATTGAGCTACCTCTGTCCATACTGGACATGGGTGCCAGGCCCAGTGTACATTTCCTATTTCCCATCCACTGCTCTAGGTTGCCCTTAAACTGGGTGATAGACAAGCTCAGCTTCACATGGATGGGAAGCCAGTTCGAAGGAGGTGCAATCTCTGGGACACATGTGTTTCTACGGTATGTTCAGTTCAAGTCACAGACAAAATTCAGATCCTTAGACCTTGTATTTCTGGTACTTTTTGACTTATGAATATACAGGAGATTTATAAGTGTGGAGTTTGAGGATACATTGAAAATCAGGCACAGATCATCCCTCAGCACTCTAAATGAGACTGAGCAGAGGGAAAGGGCTTTAAGGCACTCTGCATTAGGCAAGTTTTTTACTCCTTGTATTATTTTTGTAAGGAACCTCTGAGCTTGCTCTAGTTGCTGCATATGCCTGGTCAGGTACATACTGAAGGGAGCATTGTAGTCTATAATTGGTCTGATAAGGGCAAAATACAGTGGGATAATGACCTCTTTGGACCTAGATGCCATGCCTTTACTAATCTGCACACCATAAAAGGATTTCCTCACCACTGTGGCCACATGATGGCTGAAGGTAAGTCTGCTGTCTACGTGCTTTCCCAGATCCCTGACCACTGGGTAAACTCTTAGGGTTAGCCTGTTCTATGGCATTGTTGAGGCTGTTAAGAATAATAACTGAGTTTCTGTTCTTTATGCCTTTTAGTGGAGGTTCTGAAGGACACAGATTTCATTTTTGTAGGAGAAAAGTAATAGTTTTTGCCATTGAGCCAGTGAATGAGAGAGAGGAAATTTTTTTGCCAATCATGTTGAATTGAGTGGGTTGTGTGGTTGGAGCAGATGATAACCATGTCATCGGCTTATAGTAAGACTGGAAGTTGGGGAAGGTTGAGTGTAGGCTTATTTATAATAATGGAGGAGAGAAGTCAGTATGGAGACTTGAGGGACTCCTTTATGCAAGAGAGTGGTGAGTGATACACTGTTGTTAACAATAACTGAGATATCGGTTGGATAGATAATTTTGGAACCAGAGAATAGTGTCATGGCTAATCCCAATGTCAGTTAAATGGATAAATAGGATTGAGTGGTCAGCTAGGTAAAAGGGTCTGGTAAGGTCTTCAGTGATTAAGCATATCAACACGTCTGTTCAGCAAACAAAGTTAAATATTAAAATAAAATAAAAATAAAGTTCAAAGTAACCCATGTTCATGCAATAAAAAAAAAATTACTGCTCAGTTCCAAGCCACACAGATTAGTAAAATGAAATGTAAATCATCTGCAATCTATTCCTTCTGTTCCTTTTTGCAATGCAAGAACGTGATGCACTATTAATGCTGTAAAACAACCCAACTAATGCCAGGGTTGGACTCCATACATAAGCTGGTGCCCTGCTGTTTAAGCAGAAATGAGCAGTAGAAAAAAAATGAATACCACTGCAGAGTACCAAGTAAAGTATATTATACATATATTTTCAAGGGCTGTTACCTACTGCTATATTTAATTTCCTTAGCTATACAAGGACTTATGTATTAGCCTTTTCCTTGTCTTCTTGGATTATTACTTCCCAATGATCAGGACGAGAACTGTCTGCAACTCCATTTCTTCTCAACATATTTCAAATATAAAATGACCAGACATAGAGAACTCTATAACTGCATCTGCTAAGCTGCCACACGTTACACATGCAGACACACACACACACACACACACACACACACACACACACACACACACACACACACACACACACACACACACACATACAATCTGCCAGTATAGGACTGCTCCGAAAGCCCATCCCCAGATAGGTTACCTTTCAATTAATTTTCCTTAGTAGCCTCCATTCGATAACAAGTACCAGCATTATAATGCCTGGCATTATTGAGTGACTTTAATAATCATTTATTTACCTAATAATCAAGAATTTTATAAAGGATAGGACCAAAATACTAAGCAAAATCACATACAATTAACAGATATCGACATATTTATTTATTTTATTTTATTTATTATTTTACATTTGTTGACCAGGATAGTCCGACTGGATACATGTCCATTTTCAGTGGAGGCCCGGGGAGAAAAGCTCCAAGGTAGAACATACAGTAAAACTGACAAAATGATTACAAGTTACACACAGTTTACAGGCTCCAGTTGAGCAAGCAGGTAACATAATCATACATTTTTAAACCAGTGTTGACAAATTGACTAGGCAATGTAACATGATTACAGGCTATAGAGGGGGGACTAGTCGGGTTTGGAACAAGGACATAACCAGTGAATTTTAAAGTATAGCTTGAGGCTTTTTTTGAACTAAGAGAGGGCTCAAGAGTAAGATCAGCAGGAAGAGAGTTCCAGGTTTTGCCAACAGAGTTAGCGCTGTCCACTTTCATTGTTCAGTTTTGCTCCCATGACCCATCACAAGGCAAGTTAAAAAAACTTTCACAGTTGGTCACACCTTTTGCATATAGTTTCAGTCACAGCATTATTAACATAACCATATCACCAGCTGTAATTAGCATCCCACGATGTTTACTTACTGAATACAAAATGGCTTGCTACCATGTGTGTGGTGTGTTTTAACACACCATGTAGACTTTATTGAATCTGCAGCATTCTAAATTTAGATTTGACAAAAGTATTTGATTCTGTTCTCCATAAAGCAGTACCTGACACCTTGGTTAAACAAAAAGTCCAGGGGAGGCAATGAGAACCTGTCTGTTGTGTGAACGTGCGCCTGCATACAACTGAGGGTGATTTTAGAGCAGAGCACAGTTACTGTAACATTGATGCCTGCAGTCTGCGCTTCTGCAGCAGGATAATCTGTCCTTTTAGTGTATGTTGTAGTGCAGTTTTTATATTTGCTACATATCCCAGCTGTCCCTGAATTGCATTAACACTTTGAATCATGTTATGCAGCTTGTTTCCATATCAGTTTTGTGCTTACTGTGCAACAAAATATCACTCCTGCAGCCATTCCTTAAGTTGGTATAGAGTACGGTATAGAGAAAAAATTATCAATTTCAACAATTGGCTAAGCTTCTGGTGTCATTCAAAGGGGATCCGGTGTCTGTCAGCTTGGGATGATATGCTCGACAAGCCACACTGCTTTGTTAGAGACGGCTTGCACCTGTCACCCTTAGGCTTTCGAATACTGACCAAGGCTCTTGCCACCCCTATAGTGCCTTTTTTAGTCAAGGCTCAAAAGACAAACTCACCACCGTAAATAGCACAAGTAACAAAAAACTGAGGATAATGCTACTCAATGCCAGAAGTCTAAACCTCAAAATGCATGCACCCGAGGCACTCCTCAGTATGGAGAAAATCAATATATGTGCAGTAACAGAAACCTGGTTTAAGGCTCCAGAGAGCATCCCAGCACTACCAGGCTACTCATACCATACATTTCAGCCACAAAACCCGGACCGAAATACAAAAGGCGGGGGAGTATTCATATTCATCAAGGATACCCACATCTCCAGGTTAGTGGCACAGCATGATGCTTCAGAGATCATCTACATGCAACTAACAATGGGCAAAACTGCTATTCAAATTATAGCTTGCTACAGATCACCCACCGTGTCCCAGGACCCCCAATCCACATTCCTGGAAACACTGGGAAACATAAAGGTCCTACCAAACATGCTGATATTGGGTGATTTCAATTTCCCAAACATTAACTTTGAGAACTACTCAAGTACAAACTCCCTTGCTCAAAATTTCCTAGAATTTATAAACTCAAATGCCCTGGATCAACTGGTCAACACACCCACCAGAGGTGACAACATACTGGACCTGGTCATCACCAACATGGGTGACTGGTGTTCCACACCAGAGGTTAACCCCTCACTGGTTAGATCTGACCATAAAAATCACTCTGGATATCCACATTCCACCACCACCCCCGGTCAAATAAACCACCATGAAAAACTTTTCAAAAGCAAACTTCACGTTACTTAAGACCAAGGTGGGAAGTTTCAAAGCCCCTATGCTAAAGATAACACTGTCCAAGCTGCAAAATCCTTTACTAATGCACTCTATGGGCACCTACAAGAATGCATGGATCGTGCTATTCCAAACAAATCCAAGACTCACTCCTCCAAGAAAAAGAAACCAGTCTGGTGGACCCCTGCCATAAACAAGCTATACAACAGAAGGAGGAAACTAGTACAGAAAAGAGTAAAATCCCAAGAAGGAAAGACATCCCTGGGTAGTATCAGCAAGAAACTACGTTACCTCATAAAATCATCCAAGGCTAGCTTTGAAAGAAAAATTGCCACAGACTCCAAAGATAACCACAAGGCATTCTTTAGCTATGTCAAGAATCTAAGTGGCAATTCTCAGATCTGCTCAGAGTTAGTGCAGAATGGCACAAAATACACTGAACCGACTGATATAGCCAACATCCTGGCAGACAGGTGCAAACTTCACCCTTCTCTCACCCCCAAAAGGGCGCATAACTATACCAGAAGAATGTAGTGCCCCTGAAATCACAGGCACTCAGGTTGAAACAGCCCTCTCCAAAGCCAAAAACACAGCATCAATGGGACCGGACAGTGTCCCAGGCTGCGTCCTACATGTGCTCAAAGATGAACTAACCCCTCACGTAAACACACTATTTAAACTCAGCCTCTCCACAGGCTATGTGCCCACAGAGTGGCGCACAGCAACAGTTATTCCACTCCACAAAGGTGGAGCCACAATGGACCCCGGGACCTATCGCCCTATAAGCCTGACTAGCTTGGTCTGCAAAGCTATGGAGCGCATCATCATGGACCTCATTAATAGAGACATTGGGAAGCTCCAAACATTGGACCCTGCCCAGCTCGGCTTTGTTAAGGGCAGATCATGCCTCCTAAACCTGGTGGACTTCTTTGACACAGTTACCAAGGATATAGATGAGGGAAAGGTGGTCCACACAGCCTACCTAGACCTCGCAAAGGCCTTCAACACCATTCCACACTCAGGTATTATAGACAAGCTCACCAGCCTGAACACAAACCCCTACATCATGAGATGGGTTGGCAAGTGGCTCACGGACAAAACCCACATGGTAAGAGTTGTGGGAGCTAGGTCTGACTCTAAACTGATTACAAGTGGCATTCCCCAAGGCTCAGTCCTAGAACCCCTCCTGTTCGGCATATACTTCTCAGAGGTACAGGCAAGCACAGGAGGACTATGGCTGACCAGGTTCGCAGACAACTGCAAACTAGGGGCTATAATTGACTCTCCGGCTGACACAGACATCCTCCTAGAGGGTCTCACTGAGACAGATACCTGGTGTTAAAACCATGGCCTCAAGCTAAATGCCAAAAAGTGCATAGTCATCCCCTTTGGAAAAAACAAAGTACCCAAAAACTACCACATAGATGGTAGCCCCCTAAATACGGAAGACGTAATAAGGGATCTGAGGACCCAAGTAGACAGTAACCTTTCCTTTGATAATCACATTGCCAAAGTGGTTAGAAAATCCTTCTATGTGGCCCACCTAATCACAAAAGGGTTTGCATCCAGATCGAAAGAGGTCATTGGGCCCCTCTACGTATCACTCATCAGAGCCATCATAAAGTACAATGCCCCATTTGGGATGTACCTTACAAGACACCTGCAACAACTGGAAAGACCACAGAAGTACCTCACCAAGAGGATCACTGGCCTTAAGCAGATGCCCTATGCAGCTCAACTGAAGAAACTCCAGCTGTACTCGGTTGCATACCGCCTACTCAGAGGTGATCTCTGCCTGACATACAAGGCTATGTCCAACCCAGAATTGATGGACATGCTCCACCTAAAGAAAACCATATACCCTCGAGCCACACACTCCAGGGATCTAAACCTCACCACAACAATAAATAGCATGTGCTGGAGGGATAGATTCCTGTCCCAGAGACTTCCCATGCTCTGGAACAAGATTCCAATCTACATTAGGCAGAGCTCCTTGCTAACCCTCTTCAAGAGAAACCTTGATGAGTGGATGGGAAACAGAAAGTTTACCCCAGGGATCACTTCAATGGCTCTGTTGGACAGAGGCACAGGGAACTAATCTAAGGGGGTGACGAAAGCCAACATATTCTGGCTAGGCTTATAAATGCCTTCGGGCAGATAGCCTAGTACCTACCTATGAACCTATGAACCTATAGATGCTCTGAAATGAGAGTTAGACTGTTCTCTGCCCTGATATACTATGAATACGCACTCTGTTCTATGTCTAGTAAACCTGACTTCAAATATTTCCATTTAGAGAACCATATTCAAAGCTATATCAGCTAAAAATAAAAAGTTTATTTGTGTTTCCGATACCACATTTTTGGCACAAACTCTCCACAAAATTCACCCTTTTTACCATAGATACATTTTAGGTTAATTTTATGATCTCTTGTGTTGTTATTTTGAAAGTGTCAATTCTGAGGCAAACGGGCCAAAATTTCCTTATCACTTGAGATGTTAGATTTAAAGGAGTCCCTGTCCCACGCTACCTTGGGTAAACTAAAATCCCAAGCACTTATAAAATAAGACCTGTTTATGTGTCCATTGCTTTGAAAGGAATCGTTTCCATTTACTGGGTGTTTAGTGGGTATTTGGTGAAGGGCTTTGACAGAAGATCAAGAATTAAAGTTTGCTTTTAATGCCACCAAAGAGGTATTAAATGAGAGCAACATTCATGCTCAATATACAGTTATTGAATCTGTCTGTGCTCTAGGCAGCACCTACAAGTAAATGTCATTAGAGAGAAGGTTAATGAGGCCTTGAGCTCTTAGAATGAAGCACAAACTTTCCAACATGCTTCTGCTTATTAGGTAAAGTAGAGTCCACAGAAATGCATTAGAAATTTCTGTCATCTGATATGCTAGACTGGGAGCAAAACACCAGCCCAACAAGTAGTTTTAAAGCAGTAAAAACAAAAACCTGTGCAGAGTGTAATAGATAACTAGGAACCAAAACAACACTGAGTGCCTGGAAACCAATAATCCAAGTCGAAGGCTTTATAAAAATACAGTATTTAATCACAAAAACATTTGAAAAATCACCCCATAAATAATGTAGCACAAATCATTGTAGATAATCCACAGTCAAGCACTTTCATCCTTCCTGAACTTCTTCAGAACTGTGACAATCACAGGAATAATATAATTAATTATGCAAATACCATTTAAAAAAACAAACATTTTATATATATATATATATATATATATATATATATATATATATATATATATATATTCAGGCTTAAGTGAAATAAAATAATTTATTCCTGGTGCTACAGTGGAGTTATAATGCATTTGCCACTTCATTTCAGCCCTTTCCAACTTATTCTTCCAGTCACCCCTCCAATATCCTTAGCAACCACTTCTAAAATATCAAAATGGAATATATGGTTGGGGGTAATCTTAATATGCCGGTATAGTGCATTGTTTTTATCCTGCCTTCTTACATCATAGAGGTGCTCGTAGATCCTCTTTTTCCACATCCTCTCAGTTTTGCCTATGTAAAACTCGGAACAATCCTGACAGATGGCAACATAATGAAGAAGTCCAGGAAGGACAAAAGCGCTTGACTGTGGATTATCTATGATGATTTTTGCTACATTATTTATGGGGTGATTTTACAACTGTGTCTGTGATTAAATACTGCTTTTTTATAAACCCTTCAACTTGGATTATTGGTTTCCAGCCACTCAGAGTGTTGCTTTGGTTCCCAGTTTTAAAGCAGGCTGAACTGGCAAGATCACAGTCAAAGGCTGAAGCAAACAGAAATTGATGGGTAACTGAGTCTCTAGTCATCCAGCAAATACTGCATATCCTGCAGTCACAATCTAACACCCCTGTCCTTAAAAACCTGAAGAGCAGTTTGTGTTTGAGTACTTTTACATCAAACTAAGTTCAGATCTAGTGAGCTGAAGGAGTTGCTTTCCAGGTATGGAGTAGCAGTTCAGAAATTAAAATGATGCACTAAAAACAAGTATACAAAATACAGATAACCTCTGTTACATCTTTGCCTTGCTTATCATGTTCATTGCAAAAACATAGAGCTGCATCTTTGCATCTTTACAGATGTGTATGATGTACAGCCACTCAGGTGCTTACAGCTGCTTGCTGCAATGCATTAGTGTGAAGGAAGAAGATGACATATGGAGATTTTTCTGAATGTCTATGGCTAAAATATACATAGATTCATATGTTCATAGGTAGTTACTAGGCTATCGGCCCAAGGGCCTAAATAAGCCTAGCCAACAAGGTTCCCTGGCTTACGCCACCCAAGAAAGTTATTTTCCTGAGCCACTGTCGAGCAGAGACACAGAAGTGATCCCCGGGGTGTATTCCCTATTTCCCATCCACTCATCAAGATTTTTCTTGAAGAGTGCTAATGAGGAACTTTGCTTGACATAAATAGGTAGCTTGTTCCAGAGTATAGGAAGTTTCTGGGACAGGAATATATCTCTCCAGCATGTCCTGTTTATTGTGGTGACAAGGTTTAGGTTCATAGAGTGTGTATCTCAGAGGGATTGGGATGTTTTTAGGTGTAGCATGTCCAACAGCTCTGGGTTTAACATAGCTTTATTTGTTAGGCAGAGATCTCCTCAGAGTAGGCAATATGCTACAGAGTAAAGCTGGAGTTTTTGAGACGGTCAGTGTAGGGCATCTGTTTGAGGCCAGTAATCCTCTTTGTGGGGTACTTCTGTGGCCTTTCCAGCTGCTGCAGATGTCTTGTGAGGTATATTCCAAAAGGGGTGTTGTACTCTATAATGGATCTAATGAGTGCTGAGTAGAGGGGAACAATGACCTCTTCTTTCCTGGATGAGAACCCTTTTGTGATGAGGTGTGCCACTTAGAAGGATTTCCTGACTACTGCGACAATGTGATTATCAAAGGAGAGTCTACTGTCCACCTGGGTCCCAAGGTCTCTTATCACACATTCGGCATTAAGTAGACTGCTGTTTATGTGGTAGTTCATGGGTACAGAGTTTTTACCAAAGGGGATTACAATGCACTTTTTGGCACTGAGCTTGAGGCCATGCCTCTGACACTAGGCATCTGTCTCAGTGAGGCCCTTCTGTAGAATGTCTACATCATTTCGGGACTCGACTATGGCTCCTAGTTTGCAGTCATCTGCGAACTTCATTTGCCAGAGGCCTTCTGTGTTAGCTTGTACTTCAGAGGAGTAGATACCAAACAGGAAAGGTCCCAGGACTGAACCCTATGGTACTCCACTTGTCACTGGTTTGAAGTCAGATTTGGAGTCTGCAACTTTTATAGTGTGGGTTCTGTCAGTGAGCCAGTTGGCAACCCATGTTGCGACTTAAGGATTTATACCTAGCTTAGTGAGTTTAGCTATAATTCCAGAATGGGGGATGGTGTCAAAAGCCTTGGTGGGGTCAAGATAGGCTGTGTGAACCACCTTACCCTCATCTACAGCTTTGGTGACTGCCTCAAAGAAGTCGATCAGGTTCACAAGGCATGATCTGCCTTTCACAAACCCGAACTGGGTGGGGTCCAGAGTTTGGAAGTTACCAATGTCTTTGTTTATGAGTTCCATAATGATACGTTCCATGGCCTTGCAGACCAGACTCATCAGGCTAATAGGTCGATAGTTCCCGGGATCAGTGGTGGCACCCCCATTGTGAAGTGGGATAACTGCTACTGTGTGCCATTCAGTGGGCACAAAGCCTGATGTGAGACTATGATTGTTTCCTTTCCTATGCAGTATCTTTGGATTCCTATCACAGAGGATTATTTCTTGATACAGCATTGAATGACTGCTTTATTTAAGCTTATACAATGTGTGCCCCCAGGGCTACCATCATGCACAACATCTATTCTGTCTGACCCTTCACCAAATCAGTGAAAACACAAAACAATGTATTTTTCTAATTTCTCAGCTATCTCCTGCTGCTGCAGCCTTCTGACCACTACTACTAAATGAGTCATTCCATGTCTGAGACTCTTGTAATGTGCAGAAGTAAGGTATGCAGTGCCTGTTGTTATATTTTCATCTTTACTCACGCATCATTCATGTTCTATAGGTGTGTGTGTGTGTGTGTGTGTGTGTGTGTGTGTGTGTGTGTGTGTGTGTGTGTGTGTGTGTGTGTGTGTGTGTGTGTTGGTGGTATAACTGTTGTATTGTGAACCCTGGATTTATCTTTAGATGCAGCTAGGTCCCTAGGTCCTGTATTCTCTGCCCCATGACCCTTAAGAAAATAATATCTCAGCAACTGCTGGAGCTATGAGGGGAGAAACCTGTCAAATGAGCATTGCGCCAAGTGTAGCATAGCATTTTTGCAAGTAATGCTGTTCAGTCAATATATTTTTTTTCCAGTTGTCTGACAGGAGATTAAGGCATGGCAGTGCAGCATCATATTCACAGACTTTGAGATTTTTGTTTTACTCCTCACTTATTTCGTGCCCCTATGCCTGATGTACATTGATATAAGACCAAGGATGTATATCCCCATTATTAACATTTGGGCTACTTTGCCCTTCCATTTCACCATCTACTATTGTTCTGTCAATATGAGTGCCTGAGTTAAAGTTTGGCACAGAACCTCTGCAGCTGTGAAGGGGGTACCCGTCCTAAAGAGTTAGAAGATCACACTGAGAACACTACATGCTACGTACTTAATGCTATCCTGCAAACATCAGCCACAGGGCTGAACCTTGGAGCTGAAATGGTGAGGTTTTACTAGACTGCCTTATCATATAACAGATTTAGTGTCCAAGTTAAAACACAGTCCAAATGTATTGTACTTTTTCTGGGCTAGTACTTGGTGCCCACAGTGCAATTTATTGCGCCACCTATACCACTTATTTTTTCATTATTTGAATGAGCTTCCATTAAGTGTTCCTTAGTTTGTTATTTAATGTATCTCTTTTTTGGTGATGTTTCTACTGATGTTTACACACTGCTGCTTATAAATGTCAAAAATTAAAGAAAGATTAATACTGAAGGCTATGTTTTCAAAAGTTTTATGGTGTGAGGTATATTCCAGTGCTGAACGTGGGTGACAACATCCGGTTCATCTGTCAAGAAACTACAGTCATGTATAGAAAGTGCAACACATGAGCTAAATTTGACAGTTTTATAGGATAGCTGTGGACTGACAGACTGAAAGCCAGAAAAATTATCAGCCAATAATAAAAAATAAACAAACATAACAAGGCAATGTTTTGAATCAGCAACCAATCTCAGCTGATTGACAATGGAAGTGATAGCTATGAAAACAGAGTTACTCTTAGAAGGGGATTTTGTTAAAATGGTCCTAAAATACTTAGCTGTGGACACGTGAACTGCCAAGTGGGAAATGTCTGTGGCTAAGAACTGAAACTTTTATTTGACCACTATAATGCAAGTGCAGGGCCTTTCATCAAACATTAAAACAAATCTTGCAGAAAGTCTTGAAACCTGCCAGTATAACACTCATTTAAGGCATTGGTGTAGGTAACACTACACAAGTGGTCATGTTTTGTCAAGGATTTACCATATTTTCTCTTGCAATGGAAGAGATGTTAAGTGTTTATGCAATGAAGAACAAACCAACCCAATATGATACTCTAAGCAATTCACTTGGTGTTGAAGAAAAAGAAACAATGTGATATCATAACTAATGATGTCCCCTCCATGATTAAAAAGTGTGAATTCAATGACCATATCAGTGCATCAAAAATTCATCCACTGAATTACAGTTTCCTATGTGCCAAAAAAACTAAGAAATGAAAAGGCCACAGAAAAGGTTAGTAAAACTGATGAGGTATTATGCCTGAAGAGTCAGAGTCACAGGCATTTCAAAGCTTTTCTTGAAACATAATAATACGATTTATTTCAGCCAAGATCTGTGGCTGAACAGGGCAGCCACAATAACCAGATCTAGATTATTCTGTAAAGGAATAAAATCATTCAGGAGCAACAAAGGCCCTTAAACCATATTCGTAGATGCTGACATCTACCTTAATGTCCTGACATTTCTTATTCACATCATTGAATTCTTATGTGGCTTAAATGTCAGACAACTAACTGTGCAAACAGTCTGTATTTATTTAAAATCTGGAAATGCTGCAGACACATTTGGTAATAAACATTTATTTTTATTTATTTTATTTGCAATTTGATTACCGGGGAAGTCCACTGGGCCGAATATACCCATTTTCAGTGAAGGCCCGGGGAGAAAGATGCATTATACAATTTAGATACAAATGATAGTTAATATTAAAGATCTTATGTAGAATAGTTACTCATAAATGCATTCAATATCATGCATAGTTAAATTCATTAAGCTTGAAGGTAGGGATCACACAGTTTCATTTGAGGAAAACAGATATGGGTTAGGTGTGGAAACAGTTTACATACAAACCTTTTAAGAAAATGTAAATACGCTTTACATACACACATCAACAGTAGGATGTTATTTACAATATTTACAAGGTTGGGCTATGTGAGGGTAGCTGTAGGAGGTGAGAGCTTAGAGAGAAGCTATAGAAACTGTTGAGAGTTTAGATAGGCTCATAGGAAAATAACTATGAGATTTGTAGAGCTTGGGAACCAGAGCGAAAACCCCCTTGGATTAGGTTGGGTGAAGGCAGGTACATTTCCATTTAGTGGACAGGTGTTGGAATAGTTGGGTTTTGAAGTTTTCTGAGTTTGGTATGGTTCTTAGTGTGGAGGGAAGGGAATTCCATTTTTTGCCTAGTGAGAAAGATAGGAGATGTTGACCAGCAAGACGTTTAGGTTTATGGATAGTAATTAAGTTCTGATTTTCAGATCTGAGAGCTCTGTTGGTTGTATAAGGGGGAAGGATGTTAGTTAGAGTGGGACATTTTGTTGGGTGAAATATGAGTCTATGTGCAGTAGTGAGTTGCAGATAATCTAGGTAGTTTGGGAGTTCAAGCCAATTTAGGGATTGTAGGGTTACACAGTGATGGATGGTATTTTTAGATTTAGAGGCAAATTTAAAGATTTTGTTGTAGCAGTTTTCTAGTTTAGAGGTGATAGAGGAGGACAGGTTAGTTAGGAGAGGGGCTCTGTATAATAAGGAAGGAAGAAGATAAGTCGAGGCCAGGGTTTGCCTGGTAGAGTTGGAGAGAAAGCGATTATTCCTATACAGCATGCCTAGCTTTTGGTGGGTTTTCTTAATATTTTGTTGAATATGAATATCAAACTTGAGGTGTTCATCTACAGTAATGCCAAGTAGTTTGGCAGAGGGGACTACTTCTATAGGTGAGTTGGTTTGACTATAGACTTTGAAGTTGTTTTTATCATAGGAGAGGGTCTTTGTGGGAGGGAATAGTAGAATCTTTGATTTATTTGCATTGAGAGATAGGTGGTTTTAGCGCATCCAGTTTTCAGGTGTTGAGAAGGCAGTTTGGGTTTTAGTCAGCAATTCAGAGAGGTTTGAGGCAGAGCAGACTAAGGTTGAATCATCTGCATATTGAATGATTTTAGCATGAGGAATAGCAGTGTGAAAGCTATTGATGAAGATGTTAAAAAGCATTGGCCCAAGGATAGATCCCTGTGGTACTCCAGTTGGGGTAGGTAGGAAGGAAGAGATGGAGTTCTTCCATTTGACTGCCTGTGATCTGTCTGACAGATAGCTGGAGAACAAGGATAAAGCATTATGTGAGAGATTAAGGTTTGAGAGATGGCAGAGAAGGTGTTTGTGGGAAACAGTATCAAAGGCTTTAGACATATCGAGTAAAACAGTAGAAACTAAGTGGCCTGAATCTCGGGCTTGATTGACAGTTTCTAGGAAAGAGAGTAGAGCGGTTATTGTGCTATGGCCTGGATGGAAGCCATGTTGGGTAGGAATGAGAAGATTGTTTTGAGTCAGGAAAGGCATAAGTTGGAGGTGGATGCATTTTTCTAGTATTTTGGAGATTGGTGAAAGCAAAGCAATGGGGCAAAGGTTTGAGATGCTGGTATTTTTGCCTCCTTTATGAAGAGGAAGAATATAAGCTGAGTGCCAGAGTTTGAGGACGTATGATTCTTTTACGGATCGGTTGATAACAATGCTGATTAGGAGTGCAATGCCATCAGTAGCACATTTTAGGAAGAAAGAGGGAATATTGTCGGGAGCGTTAGAGCAAGGTTTAAGTTTGGACAAAAGTTTTTTTATAAAGTTAGGGGAGATGGGTTTGAGTTCAAACAGATGAGGTGAGTTAGAAGGAGGAGAGTGTAAAACAGTTGGGTTATTATTGGGAAATGTCTTGGTGAGGGTAGTAATAGTATTTATGAAAAATGAGTTAAATTCAGAGCCTAGTTCAAGATCAGATTTACTTGGGTCAGGACAGGGATTATTCTTGGAGCCTGGATTGAGGAGTGAGTTTACTGAGTTCCAGAATTTTGTGTTTTTTTTATTGTTATTGGACTGAAGTTTGATATAGTAGGATTTTTTTGTCTTTGGTAATTAGTCGTTTTGCACGGTTGCAGAGTTGTTTATATTGGAGCAAGGTATTGTCCAGTTTATTGCTTTGGTAAAGCTTCCATAGTTTGTCTCTGTGGTGCATAATCTGTTTTGTCTCTTTGGATAGCCAAGGAGCAGTTTTAGTTTTTATCCTTTTGTTTCTTAATGGGGCTAGTGAGTTTAAAGTATCAAGGAAGACAGAGTTGAAGTATTCTATAGCCTTGTCAAGAGGAAGGATGTTTAGAATTTGCCAGTTCATTTGTTTGAAAGTATTTGAGAAAGTAGTTGGGTTGAAGCTACTGAGGTTACGAGTTTGAATGTACTGATGCTGGTCTGGGGAGGAACTAGTTGAGAGATGCATGAAGGCTGGGAGGTGGTCAATAAAGGTATCAGGAATTGTGCCAGAATTGGTTATTTTATTTGGATCTGAGACTAGGATCCAATCTATAGTGGATCCAGGAGGGTTTATTTTGTTAAGCAGAGTGATGGAGATGATTATTTGAGTGAAGTTATAGAGGCTAATGGATAGGGAGGGAGAGGGGCAACTGATTTTATTCCAGTCAATATTCACATCACCAAGGATATAAGTTTCATAGTTAATTTCAGTAGAGGCCCATAGGAGAATATTTTCGAGTGTAGATATATTGTTACCAGGTGAGATATATAGGGCAATAAAGCAGATATTTTTATGTTTATTTAGTTTTAGAATTCCAGCAGTTAGTTCAGTGTTCTGGAATTGAGGAATTTGAATTTGGAGGGGAATTAAGGTAAGATGGTTGGAGTAGACTAGGGCAGTGCCTCCACCTTTTTATTTAGTCAGTCATTTCTGAGACAATGAAATCCTGGGGGCAGAATCTCAGAGTCGGAGATAAAGGGCTTGAGCCAGGTTTCAGAGATGGCTAAGATATCTGGTTGGTTATGGCTTAACCAAGCTTGAAATTGGTGTACTTTGTTGTTTAGACTTTGTGCATTAATTGTAAAAATCTTTAGAGTGTTGAGATAGGAGGGAGAGGGTAAGGGATGAGTGTTGTTAATAAAGGATGTAGGACCAGGGTTAGGATGGATATCACCAGCTTGGACTAGATTGTTGAAGGAGATATCCTTTAGCCATATTGGTCTGCCAGGCATGAATTTTGGTAGATTGTAGATTGGAGCAGGTGACAGTATCTTGACTTTAGAGGAGAAAATTTTAGGGTGGAATAGGTGCAGAGGGTTGGGCTGAATGAGAGAAGAGGAGATAGAGTGGAAATGGGAGTAAGAGTGAAGGAGAAGGTGGGTTTGTATGGTAGTTGTCTTTGTAGGTGGTATTAGACAAGCAAAGATGGAATATGAGGTAGCATAGTATAAGGGAAGTAGGAACAGAAAGAGGAGGCTGGGGGGCTAGAGGGTGTGATAACTTGAGGAGAGCATGTTGGAGCAAAGGGAGAGTGGTATGAGTGGTTAGGAAAATAGAGAAGGCTATGAAAAAGAAAGGGTTTAAAAAGTGATGGAGGTATTCTAGAGATTTAAGGAAAGAGGAGGGAACTATAATTATTGGGAGGAGTACAGATTACAGAGTTTAAGAAGAATGGCTATAGGTGGGAGGAGTAATGAGGGGGAGCTGGTATTGGGTAATTAGGCTGAGAGGGCGGGGCAAGATAGGAATAAAGCTAGGAGTACTGGGGCAGGTGGGAATTGGGGCAGCGTAGGCAAGCGGAGTGAGCCCGTAGGGCGAACGGAGCGGGAAAGAAAACTAGAGGTGAGTATGGCAGAAAAAGTATCAGCAAAGAGCAGTTTAAAGGCTGTAGTTGAAAGGTATGAGCTAAATATTTCCAGCCGGAAAAAGAAGGTTACCTTTATAGAGGGTGGTTTAGCAGGGGGGAGAAGATATGTACAGTCTAAGGATATTAACTCATAACCAACTGTTTGTGAAAAAATAAAACTTGGGATTATAAAAAATAGCTAGGATTTATATTGGTAGATGCTGCCACCTAATGGTAGAAGTAGATAGCAAACAGCAGGGACAGTTGGACCAGTCTTAGGCTTAAATATATTCTAGGGTAGTGATAACAGGAGGGGGGAGAGGGGAAACGGTCTCCGGTAGGCTGCTAAAACGCACACACGGGAGGGCAGATTAACTCTATAGATAGTACATCAAGTCTACATTTAATTAGTGTTAAGCAACATACATTTACACAATCTTGTTGGGGGGGGGGGGGTTCTCAGTAGTATTTTTCTAAGTACCAGGCAAGCTGGCCAATTCAGGGTATCTTCAGGTGATGGCCGAAGGTATTCTTTTTGCATTTAAAGCAGGGAGGGAGCACCCAAGATGGATTACTGTAGAGGAGAGGGAGACAACACAGAGTTAGCTAAAATTGCAGATGTAGAGAGGAAAGGTAGAAGGTAAGGGATGTTTAGAGAAGAAGGGAGGGTGTAACAAAGCACAGTAGTAGAGAGAGGCTATGGTTAGATGAGGCTAGAGCAAGTATGTAGAGGATGATTAGGTTTAGGGGATTAACAATGGAAAGCAGCAGCCATTATGCTATGAACAATACAGGTTAGGCAATATAGGCTCCATTAAATAAAACAAAACATTCATTCAGCAGTTTAGCATGCTATCAGTGACGCTAGTCCATTTGCAAGGACAGGATTATACAGCAGTAGAGCCAAATATAAGCAGTAGAAAGCAAGGGGTAAATGATAAAGTAATACTATAAAATCTCTAAACAGTGCAATATATAGTGCTCAACAGACTAACACAGTAAACTACAATATGTTCATGCTGTGCAATAACTTATGCTGAACAGTTTTCGAAACAGTTTTCAGAACAATACAAAAGCCATGTAGTGCCCTTATAGAGACAAACGGAAAAGAAAAACAGCTGCTAAGCCAGTAATTAAGCTAAAGGCTCTAGTAGGCCCATTGATTCACCTTGAAAGAGAAATAAAGGCCTTCAACGATATATGTTCGTTGGCATCCTTTTAATCGGACATCTGGAGAGCAGACTAGGCCAGCAAAGTGCAACAGTCGAGCCCTGTATACTCAGACTAAAGTAATGCAGCTGGCAACAACATAAAGAGAGACCCACTTGTCCCAAAAAGCAGTTTACAGCTGCTAAGCTGGTAATTAACCTAAGCAAAGGGCAAATGACACAGTACAAAGCAAGCAGTTAAACAGTACAGTATATAGGGCAAAACGGTCCCCAAAACAGTGTAGAAGCTGTGTGGAGCCCTTATAGTTATAAATGGAAAGAAAAATGGCTGATAAACCTGATTTAAGTGGAAGACTTGAAGGGGGATTGTTATTCCACCTTAAGAGGCTATTCAGCATTCAGCTTTGCACTTTGGTTGGTGTACTTTTAACAGGACATCATTACACCAGTTTTCTGGTCGAGGCAAGCCAGCAGTATTCAATCAAGCCCTATGTACCCATACAAATTTAATGCAGCATTAGTCAGTGTAGAAAAGAGCCCCACTCATCCCAAAAGCAGCTTGCAGAGGTCAAAAATGCATGTAGGTAACAGATAAATGAAGCCGTCAGTACGAGGCCAACAATAACCATACAACACAGTTACAAACATTGCATTGGAGTGATAGCCATCAGCACAAGGCCGTCTATAACCCTAAAACACAGTTACAAGTAAAAACGCGGAGTTTAGCACAATAGTTGCTTAGAGGCTTGCAAATGATAGACAGATATGCTGAAAAGACCTACCGGGAGATGAAAACAACCAGCCTAAACCGCAGGACCAGCACAAAGGAGCTGTGGATGCTCAGGACATTATTTAAAAATGGCAGCACAGTCTGTGTAAACTCCAGGAGGAAACTAGCTGGGGGAGGGGATAGGTGGAGGAAAGGTGGTTGGACTAGAGGGGTAGAAGGTAGTAGAAACTAAAGGGGTGGAAACTTGGTAGGAAGAACAGTTCCAGGAGGGGGGAGGGCTTAATAGAGGTGAGTATGGCAGAAAAAGTATCATCAAAGAGCAGTTTAAAGGCTGTAGTTGGAAGGTATGAGCTAAATAATTCCAGCCAGAAAAAGAAGGCTGCCTTTACAGAGGGTAGTTTAGCAGGGGGGAGAAGATATGTACAGTCTAAGGATATTAACTCATAACCAACTGTTTATGAAAAAATAAAACTTGTTGGGATTATAAAGAATATCTAGGATTTATATTGGTAGATGCTGCCACCTAATGGTAGAAGGAGATAGCAAACAGCAGGGATAGTTGGACCAGTCTTCGGTTTAAATATATACTAGGGTAGTGAAAACAGGAGGGGGAGAGGGCAAAGGGACTGCGGTAGGCTGCTAAAACGCACACACGGGAGGGTAGATTAACTCTATAGATAGTACATCAAGTCTACATTTAATTAGTGTTAAGCAACATACATTTACACAATATTGTTTGGGGGGGGGGGTTCTCAGTAGTATTTTTCTAAGTACCAGGCAAGCTGGCCAATTCAGGGTATCTTCAGGTGATGGCCGAAGGTATTCCTTTTGCATTTAAAGCAGGGAGGGAGCACCCGAGATGGATTACTGTAGAGGAGAGGGAGACAACACTGAGTTAGTTAATATTGCAGATGTAGAGAGGAAAGGTAGAAGGTAAGGGATGTTTAGAGAAGAACGGAGGGTGTAACAAAGCACAGTAGTAGAGAGAGGCTATGGTTAGATGAGGCTAGAGCAAGTACGTAGAGGAAGATTAGGTTTAGGGGATTAACAATGGAAAGCAGCAGCCATTATGCTATGAACAATACAAGTTAGGCAATATAGGCTCCATTAAATAAAAAAAAACATTCATTCAGCAGTTCAGCATGCTATCAGTGACGGTAGTCCATTTGAGAGGACAGGGTTATACAGCAGTAGAGCCAAATTTAAGCAGCAGAAGGCAATGGGTAAATGATAAAGTAATACTATAAAATCTCCAAACAGTGCAATATATAGTGCTCAACAGACTAACACAGTAAACTACGATATGTTCAGGCTGTGCAATAACTTATGCTGAACAGTTTTCAAAACAGTTTTCAGAACAATATAAAAGCCATGTGGTGCCCTTATAGAGACAAACGGAAAAGAAAAATAGCTGCTAAGCCAGTAATTAAGCTAAAGGCTCTAGTAGGACCATTGATCCACCTTGAAAGAGAAATAAAGGCCTTCAATGATATATGTTCATTGGCGTCCTTTTAATAGGACATCTGGAAAGCAGACTAGGCCAGCAAAGTGCAACAGTCGAGCCCTGTATACTCAGACTAAAGTAATGCAGCTGGTGACAACATAAAGAGAGACCCACTCATCCCAAAAAGCAGCTTACAGCTGCTAAGCTGGTAATTAACCTAAGCAAAGGGCAAATGACACAGTACAAAGCAAGCAGTCAAACAGTGCAGTATATAGGACAAAACAGTCCCCAAAACAGTGTAGAAGCTGTGCGGAGCCCTTATAGTTACAAATGGAAAGAAAAATGGCTGATAAACCTGATTTTAAGTGGAAGACTTGAAGGGGGATTGTTATTCCATCTTAAGAGGCTATCCAGCATTCAGCGATGCACTTTGGTTGGCATCCTTTTAACAGGACATCATTACACCAGGTTTCCAGTCGAGACAAGCCAGCAGTATTCAATCAAGCCCCTTGTACCCATACAAAATTAATGCAGCATTAGTCAGTGCAGAAAAGAGCCCCACTCATCCCAAAAGCAGCTTGCAGAGGTCAAAAACATATGTAGGTCACAGATAAATGAAGCCGTCAGCACGAGGCCAACAATAACCATACAACACAGTTACAAACATTGCATTGGAGTGATAGCCATCAGCACAAGGCCATCTATAACCCTAAAACACAGTTACAAGTATAAACGCAGAGTTTAGCACAATATTTGCTTAGAGGCTTGCAAATGATAGAGAGATATGCTGAAAAGACCTACTGGGAGATGAAAACAAGCAGCCTAAACCGCAGGACCAGCACAGAGGAGATGTGGATGCTCAGGACAGGATTTAAAAATGGCACCACAGTCTGTGTAACTCAAGGGGGAAACTAGCTATGGGCATAGCCGGCCTTAGGTATAGGCCAACTAGGCAGCCGCCTAGGGTGCCTCTCCAGCAGGGGTGCTTTTCCAGTTTTTATTTGGTGTAGGTAGACCAGGATGGGGGCACCAGGTAGTGTGATGGGGGGCACGCATAGGCCAACTAGGTGGCTGCCTAGAGCACCGCTCTAGCAGGGGTACTTTTCCAGTTTTTATTCAGTGTAGGTAGACCAGGATGGGGGAACCGGGTAGTGTGATGGGGGGCACCATGGAGCCCTTTTGCCTAGGGCACCAGCTGACCTAAGGCCGCTTCTGTCTATGGGAGAGGGGATAGGCGGAGGGAAGGTGGTTGGACTAGAGGGGTAGAAGGTAGGAGGGACTAAAGGGGTGGAAAGTTGGTAGGAAGAACAGTTCCAGGAGGGGGGGGGGGCTTAATATAGGTGAGTATGGCAGGAAAAGTATCAGCAAAGAGTAGTTTAAAGGCTGTAGTTGGAAGGTATGAGCTAAATATTTCCAGTCAGAAAAAGAAGGCTGCCTTTACAGAGGGTGGTTTAGCAGGGGGGAGAAGATATGCACAGTCTAAGGATATTAACTCATAACCAACTGTTTGTGATAAAATAAAACTTGTTGGGATTATAAAGAATATCTAGGATTTATATTGTTAGATGCTGCCACCTAATAGTAGGAGGAAATAGCAAACAGCAGGGATAGTTGGATCAGTCTTAGGTTTAAATATATTCTAGGGTAGTTATAACAGGAGAAAACATGATTCATTCTTCAATCATATTCACAAACCCTATGGACAAGTGTTACCACTCTAACAGTAATATTTATTATGGAATGTAACACTTCCAAGATGCTATAATAACATAAAGGTCTTTGAATACTGCTTTGGAACTGACTCCTGCAGTGTTCCTGATCACACACAGATGGGGTTTATAAAGATTCAAAATAACATTGTCTTGAAAAGAAACACACAGCATAATATTCTGGATTGTTGCACTAAGAACCCAAATCTAGGATAAAATACCATTACATTTACTGCAATTTTTATGGCGAGGACGAGGAAGGGAATGTGTAATATATAGTGGGACATTAAACAGTAGAATAAAAAGAAAGGTTATGAAAGGTTGCTAAATAGCTGGATAAGATAGATATATGGAAGCTAAGAGGATGTAGAAACAATTCTGGGTGGTTTGCAGGCATACCTCTCAGACAGATGACATCAGAAATCTAGAAAAAACTCTTAAGAAGTAGAGATATCTGGACAAAAATCTGGACAACTACTTAGTGTGAAATTTGCATATATAATAGTATAACTCCTTCCACTTTTAACAGGATTATGAGATAGCACTACTCATAAGAAAAAGTTTAAAAAATTAAAAAAAGAAGTGACAAAATGATGCATAATGTAAGCAGCATAACCCTGTTTTATTAAGCTTTGACTATGACTAACCAGTAAAAAATAAACTGGGAACAAATTTAATTAAACTATTTGTAGCACTTAGTGCATTCAAAAGAAGAAACAAAAATGGTGGCCGTGCAAGTGAATGGAATAAAAGATGATGACTGCAGTGCACAGATATTTCAGGGGTGTATCACAGGTAATTTATTTAGCATGACTGTAGTGTCCTTCTGACTGATGTCCCACTTAGAATACAGTTTCCTTCCCTTTACCAAGCAGAGTTATCTTCATAGGATTCTGCACACACTAGTGATCCCTTGTACAGATACTCACTGCATTGTGCACAGAAGACTAAGTCAGTCCCTTTTTCACTCCCTCAGCCAATAGTTAAGGCTCATACTTGCTTGCTGCACTGGCCTGAACACTAGCAGGACCTGGAAGGATGTTTCTGACGTCCTCAGATCCCAGCACCTTGCAACCACCTGTTTGGCCTTCTTCATTACTTTCTCCTCAGTGTCTCACTCTGCTAAGTTATATTTGCTCACATGAATAACTGCATGTGTGTGTACCTGCCTCTTGTAACTTCTTTCTCTTGGCACAGCCGATTTCTAGCATTAGCCCAAAGACAATTTCGCCACAGCCACAGACTTTCTTTGTCCTGACCCCCATTTAATTTCTCTTGCAACTGAATTCCTATCAAAATGACCTGTAACTTACCTTCCCTGCTTAGACTTCTGAACCAGCTAGGCTACCTTTGCTTCTAGACTGCTCCTGACTGCATTTCTTCCCAGACAGCCATCCTGTCTAGACTCTCCTGGGTTGCATGTGTTGCCTGTGCCTGATGACCCTGTGGTCCCTGTGGTCCTAGGCTTTATCTACCAATCTTACTTCTCCCACACTCCCACCTCTCTCTCTCTCTGTCTAAGACTGCTTGCCTCTTTTTCTACCTCCCGTAATTCACCTAAATTCCTCATTCTCTATTATTTACTTTCTATTCCTGACCATATTCCCGGTATATACTCCCTTTGCTCAGTCTGGAAGTTACTAAGCCATGCTAGCATTTTGTCTGCACCAAGTTGTTTTGAGTATAATAGTATGGTCTATTTGCATAGCTGCACCTTGTTCGCTAATGTTATTCATGTAAATGTGTTGTAGTGTCTAATTATTTCTATATAATTGTGCTATTACTGGTGGATAGAATCACATTAGAGACCCAGGACAGAGTGCTGCTCGCTATATTTGTATCTGTGACTGCATAACTGTCTGAGGTTTCTTCTAACAGATGTTTTTCCAATTGGCTCAGTATCTGCATATACTAGTAGTTACAGTAGCTATTTGCTCAGTTTGTTTTTTGTAACCTTTATAATATATCTTTACCATCTCAAAAGTGCTTACTCCTCTCTGTACTCTTCTTTTCTAGACCTAACACCACTCTTAAGTATTCAACTGTGGTACCACCTTTATCATTCTTATAAGCAAAGCGCAGTCCGGGTGTGAACTGTCTGCAAACAGCTAAAGTTAACTTTGAGTATGTGTCTACCTGTTTGAGCCAATATTCATTTTCCCCTGGAGAGCACTCGGCTTTGGCTTCTAAGCAGCACCCCCCACCCACCCACCCCCACACACACACACACACACACACACACACACACACACACACACACACTCATCTTCCACTTTCTCTCTTATTCCCTTCTGTTAGCAAATAGTATCCATAACTGATCAATACTGTGTGTTTGTTAATTTAAACTGAGACCACAGTAGCCTACTGATACAAGGTTATCCTCTTTTTCCACCTGAGAAATGGTTAAGAAATGACTTACAGTTTCAGAGCAGTCCTTGGTCAATTCTGATTGTTTCTTAAACACAAACTTGTCTTTGCTTTGGCTCATTAGCAGCAGTACAAAAGAACTGTCTGCTCACACCCTTGTTCTCCCCCTCCCCTTTTACTGCTTATTACCTTAAGCCAGTCCCAAAGTTAATAAATATTACCTGTGGCAGGTACCATTTTTAAAACTACAACCACCCTTTGTCACTATCATATGTTCATTTATCAGTTTGCTCTGTTACCTGATTGTTTCCAGCCCCCTCATAAGAGCAACTAACAGGGTCTCTACCCACTTCACTCCCCACCCTGCCCCCTATTCCCTACCACCCCCAGTGGTCCTACCTTTATTACACTCACAAACCCCTCCCATCTTTCCAATAGCCAACCACAGCGCTAACCCAACATTACCTCCTCCATTTTCCCACTACTATCACACCTCCTCAACTAACATGTACAAGCATACCTTACCTATGCTCACTGCATGCACTCTCCTTGCATAACTTACATCCTACCAAAGCTCCATCATTCCCCCACTCAACCACTACCACTGTACTACTACTCACACCATCACTCATGTCTCACCCTCACTCAGCTCCCCTCCCACCAACTCAAGAACCATCCCAGCATACTCTACCAACTATATTACTCAAACATAAAGCATCCCTACACCTTAACATAGTAACCCTCCCACCATACCTATTACCCACAGAGCACAATCATAAAGTTTCCCTAATAAACAAACACATTCAAAAACTGAGAAAACTAATAACATCATGCATATCAAAACTAGCCCTAAGTGGAGACATCCACCCCAACCCTGGTCCTACCATCTCCAACCCCAATCCTCATAATCAGACTAGAAACCACAACTTCTCCCATGTCGCAGCCAATAGAAATCCAAGTGACTTCCTTCTACTAAGCCTAAATATTAGAAGTATATCCAACAAAGTCCATGAACTCCATGCCACCATAGACTTGTACTTCCCAGAGATAGTAATCCTGACAGAAACCTGGCTAAAACCTCACATTACCAGTGAGCAAATACTCCCTACCGGTTACGGCATACTAAGAGTAGACCGGCTAAACAAGAAAGGAGGCGGTGTAGCTATAATATTTAAAAAGCATCTAAACATCCAGATCTTAAAATCATCAGCTCCACAAATAGGCAATGAAGAAATAATATATACCAACCTCAAAATAAACCAAAACAAAACCATCAACATAATTGGATGCTACTTCCCACCTGGCCAAAACATCCCTCCACTAGAAAACCTCCTCAGCTGGTCTGCCCACCATCTCCCCCAATAAACTATAATTTTAGGTGATTTCAATATTGACTGGCAATCTTGTTCTGGTAACAATCCAACACATCATATAAACCTTCATGGCTTCACCCAACTAGTCCAGTCACCAAACAGGATAAATAAAAACGCCAGCAAGCATACTACCCTGGATTGGATACTAGTCAGTAAGAGCCCCCAGTCATATATAACAGTCTGCTTATCAGATAGCCTCAGCCTCACCAGAGAGATGCATACATTCTCAGGTCTCAGACTACCTCCTTACTAACAACCTCCTTTCCAATACTCAGCATGGTTTCCGACCAAACCATAGCACCACCACTGCCTTTCTCTCCTTTACAAACACTATCCTTCAGCATAAAAACAATGGCTATCTCTCCTTTGCTACTTTTCTAGACCTATCTAAAGCATTTGACGTGGTCCCGCACAAACAACTCATCTCTGTCCTCAATAACCTATCCTTCTCTCAATCAGTCACCAACAGATGTACTATGTTCTTCATCTGTAAATATGTTTGTAATTAATTGCTATGTTAAATTGTTAATTGCTATGTAATCCAATGTAACTACTGTCTGGTTATTTTAACTGTGGAGCTTTTCTCCCCGGGCTACTCAAAAAATACCTATACCAAGCTAAACCTGTCATCTACCGTCAAATACGTAAAAAAACTAAACTTTAACCCACTCAAATTCATCTCATCCCTCAAAGAGTGTAACTGGCATCTCCTAACGTACCTCAGTCTTGATGACGCAGTTGAATTTTTTAATACTACCTTCCTGAGCATCCTTAATTACCATGCCTCCATAAGACTTTCCAGAACGAAAGCACAACCCTCCCCATGGCTACAGAAAACCACTAAGTCAGAAATGAAAAACAGGGATAAAGCCTGGGAGCACTGGCGCAAAACCAAAACCCCCTCAACTAGACAGAAATTCCTAGAACTACGCAATAGAGTTAAAAAGCTAATAAAACAGGACAAATTCCAATACTACCAGCCTGCCCTAGACTCCTCCCAACACAGCCCCAAACAATTCTGGTCCTCCATAAACTCCATCCTCCACCCAGGTAAAGTCAGTACCCCTCCTCCTAACATCCCTCACTCCTCCAAAAATATTGCTACCTCATTCAACACACACTTCACACAAACCATACTATCACTAGCTAAACAACACAATCCCCCTCCCCTCCTACCCACACCTTCAACTAATAATCTCCCCACTGCCTTCTTTTTTCCTCCTGTACCCACCGCCAACATAAAAAAACTCTTAATAAACTTAAGCCCACCAAATTAGCAGCAGACAACCTCCCAAGTGAATACCTACAAATCGCAGCTGATGCTCTGGCTTACCCAGTATCCATCTTGATTAACCGATCTCTGTCAGAAAGTTATGTTCCCACACTGTGGAAAGTATCACATATAATTCCCCTCCACAGAACTAACCAATTACCACCCCATAGCTATTCTCTCTCCACTCTCCAAAATACTAGAGAGATGCATACATTCTCAGGTCTCAGACTACCTCCTTACTAACAACCTCCTTTCCAATACTCAGCATGGTTTCTGACCAAACCATAGCACCACCACTGCCTTTCTCTCCTTTACTAACGCTATCCTTCAGCATAAAAACAATGGCTATCTCTCCTTTGCTACTTTCCTAGACCTGTCTAAAGCATTTGACATGGTCCCGCACAAACAACTTATCTCTGTCCTCAATAACCTATCCTTCTCTCAATCAGTCACCAACTGGTTTCAGAGTTACCTGTCTGACTGCCAACAATCCTTTGTATGGCAGAATGACATATCTCCCCAACTACCTGTCTCCATAGGGGTTCCCCAAGGATCCATCCTTGGACCCCTACTCTTTTCTGTTTTCACCAATAATCTAGCCTCTGCCACCAAACATGGCACACTTATACAATACACAGATGACTCAACCATCATCTGCTTAGCCCAGTCCCTAACCAAACTGCAAAAAGTCACACAGGAAGTCTTTTCCTCAGTTGAAACTTGGTTATCCGATGCCCAATTAATACTCAACCCAAACAAAACTAAACTACTCATCTTCCAACCCACCAAACATACTCAAAACAACTCTCACTTTAACATCACAGCAAAAGACAACACCACTACATACCCAACTGAACACACCAAATTGCTAGGAGTGGAAATAGACAATAAACTAAAATTTGACATTCACATATCCATGACCATAAAAAAAGTCCACAAAAAAACTAGGATCATTATACAGACATAAGCAACTTCTTACCAAAGCAGCAAAGATTTCAATAGCAAATTCCCACCTTATCTCCACCCTACTTTATGCCTCTACAATATATACCGACCTAAGGCAATGCAATCTAAACAAGCTAGAGACCTGCTACAAAAAAAATCGCCAAATTCGCCACAGGGGCATCCTACCGTAGTCACCACTGTCTCTCACTTGCTGAACTGGGCTGGCTTGAACTCCCTCACCTCCTTCAATGGTATCAACTATCATTTGCCCACAAACTAGTAAACCATCCACTAAATGTCCCATCCCTCCAGAATCTACTCCAACCCTGTTGCACCACCAGACCACTAAGATCCAGCAACAAAAATCACTTGCAGATCACTAAAGCCAATAACTCTGTTGGTGAAGCAATATTCTCTTGCGCCACAGCCAAGTTATGGAACTCCCTCCCACCCACAATTACCTCCGTACCATCATGCACCGACTTCAAAACTTTACTAAAAGCGCACCTAAAAACATGCTGGCTATGCCCTTGCAACTCCCACTCTAATATCACCCACCCCATCCAACCATTACCTTTCTTTCCACCCCACTAACTACCTTGATTATAGTAAGCTCAGATGCTCATAAGCCTAGTACTTATTATGGTTCTAGGACGGAAGATCGACAAGGAAAAGACCGACACCGGCTTCACCGACACAGAAATAACCGACACTACAAACCACGGACATTTCACAGGTAAGGGGTTAAAATTCGCTAATCAAGCCTACCATGTTCAGGTAAGGTGGCAGTGTTATGCATGTGTGAAATTTAAACCCCTTACCTGAACATGGTAGTCTTGATTAGCGAATTTTAACCCCTTACCTGTGAAATGTCCGTGGTTTGTAGTGTCGGTTATTTCTGTGTCGGTGTTTTCGCGTCAGTGAAGTCGGTGTCGGTCTTTTCCTTGTCGATCTTCCGTCCTAGAACCCTTATTATACAGCAGGAACGTCTTATTGTAACATTTGTTAATGTCTGTTATGTACTTCGCAGATAAAGATTGTCTACTGATGTACTATGCTCTTCATCTGTAAATATGTTTGTAATTAATTGCTATGTTAAATTGTTAATTGCTATGTAATCCAATGTAACTACTGTCTGTTTATTTTAACTGTGGAGCTTTTCTCCCCGGGCCACTGCTGAAAATGGACCTACGTCCAGTCGGACACTCCCGGTCAACAAATGTAAATAAATAAATAAATCTTTTCCACCTTCCTTCTACTTTGATTTATAGCCATTTCCTTTTTCCAGATCTCTTTCTCCTTTTCCTTGCTCAGATTATGTGTCTTCTTACATCTCCCTGCTCCTACCTTCTTAACACCTGACCCCCCCCCCCCTTAGCAGCGCAGCAGCAGCAGCAGTCTGCTCATTGTGTTCATTTATCTGAATGTACTTCAAATCCCCCCCAACAGTGTACTCAGTACTGTGTACACAGGAAATCCACAAGTGCTACACATACAGCAAGTAATGAAAATTCAAATCAAAGTATATAATTATGGCTATAGAGATTGGAAATCATGTATTTATTATAACATTAACCAGTTGTTGTATAAAGATGTCATCATGCAAGACAACAAAGCAACTTTATACCACATACCAGTTCATTTTAGCATACAGTTTGTATTTTTCAAGCTGAACCACCATTCTTTGCAACTCCTGATGCTGAGCAATAGATTATAGTTTTAAAATAGTACATGAGGACCAAAAATATAACAATAAATGCAAAGAAATATCAGTGCCGCAAGGTGATTCCATGTAATAGGTCAGAGGTAGTGTTTAGAAGCTTGTTTATTTATTTACATAATTTGTTAATTGGTGTAGATTACACTGATCCCACTAGACTAGTTTCAGTCTCAGCTGAGAATGTGAGCACATATCCAGTGGAAAAAATATAAACAATTTCTACAATAAAAGAGCATACTAAAAACAAAGATATTGTTAATTGTACTGTAGAAAAATGATTTATGAAGGTAGACAGCAGAAAGCACTATGTACAATATATACATCAGTTAGAATAGTGACATGTTAGGAGTTAGAGAAGAAATGCTGTAGTGAAAATGATGGGCAGTATGTGTTGGAGATTAGAGAGACGAGGTCATGGGACCTGAAGCAAGTAGTTACAAGCAGCTTGTTCTGTGAAATGTTCTTTAACTTGTCCCCAAAAGGAGTAGTAGTTAGAGAGGCCTTTAAGAGTTGAGGAAAGATCCCTCCAGAGCTTGGGTCCATGGATAGAAGAGGAGTGGTTAGAGCACTGAAGTCATGTTTTAGATGCTTGTAAGGAAGGCCCTGACAGACTATGAGATCTAAGATTATATGATGATGGTAGAGGAGAGAGGAGGGCAGGAGTTTTCTTTCAGGAGAAAAAAACATGGGAGCCAAGGAGTAGACTGACTTGTTGCTGAACCTGCAGCCAGTTGGCCTAGTGTAAGACAGTGGTATTCCTACTTTGGAAAAAGGATAATGAAGTGGCAAAATGAGTTGGAAATTGGATGGACAGTGGTAGAGTTTCTATAAGAACCAGATGCTACAACAGGTAGGCAGTACTCAAGTTGAGCTAGAACAATCCCTTTGCCAATAGCATTTCTTGTTTCGATGGAACAGGAAGGAGGAGATTTTATTGGCTCAAAAGCGTCGGGAGTTTATCTTTTACTGAGTGTTTTTGAGATGATGGTGGATGTTAAATGAGATCAAGGTAGACTGCTAGATATCTGAAAGCATTGTAGAATCATAGAGTCATAGATACCATAAAACTAGTGCACAAAAAACTAGGCTCCCTATACAGACAAAGTCCTTTCTCTCATAAAAAGCAAGAGTCACTCTTGCACAAAGCCACCTCCTCTCAACTCTATTATACGCAGCACCAATCTTTACCTAAATCAGACAATGTGACCTAGACAAACTAGAATCATGCTACAATAAAACAGCCAAGTTTGCTACTATCTCAACCTATAGAACCCATAACTGTGCTGCACTAAAATAACTAAAATGGCTTGAGCTACCACAGCTACTTAACTATCACCAGCTGGTCACATCCTACAATATTCTCAAATATCCTGTAAAAAACTCTTCATTATCTAAGCTACTTACTGTCTAAACTGCAAATTGGTACCTAAGATCCAGTGAAAAATCTGTCCTCTACATCACCGAGGCTAACAATAATGCAGGGAAAGCACTCTACTCCCACACCGTTGCCAGAAATTGGAACTCACTTCCCCTATCTGTGTCCACTGCCCCCTCCTCATCCATATTCAAAAACTCCCTCAAATCGCATCTTCTTAGTACCTGGTTATTCCCTTGTATCACATAACCCTGCCCATACTACTATTAACTCCCCAAACTCCTCTCTGATCACATGCTGGATCTCTGATCCCCTGTAGGCTTGGTCATCTGAAAGGGTACTTTTAACTGGAGAATCTTACTTGATACATTTTCTTCTCTTACCAATGTATAACTGACATTGTCTTTTTACTCATGTTCTATATCTTCTTTTACCTGGAGTGTTTTATTAATTTCTTGTTATATTACTATACTCAGCATATATGATAAAACCTGTTTTGTGTATTATGCTGGATGTACCGTAACTGACATTGTCTTTTACCTCTGTTCTATATCTTCTTTTACCTGGAGTGTTTTTATTAATTTCTTGTTATATTACTATGCTCAGCATACACAATGTAACCTGTTTTGTGTATTATGCTGGATGTACTGTATTTGTATAACTTGAAGCTGGAGCTTTTCTCCCCGGGTCTCCACTGAAAATGGACCTGGTCCAGTTTGAATTTCCAGGTTAACAAATGTAAAATAAATAAATAAATAGAGTAATAGATTTTACTAGGGTAATGACTCAGAGGGTCTTTCTACGCCTAGCCAAGTTTTCCCAAAACAATAATGGTGTCCTGTATCCAAATAGGACATTGAGGGCCAGGCATTTTAAGCTACCTCTGAACATAAGGGACATGGGTGTCAGGCCCAGTGTAAATTTCCTATTCCCCATCCACTGGTCTAGGTTGCCCTTAAACTGGGTGATAGACAAACTCAGCTTCACATGGATGGGAAGCCTGTTCCAAGGAGGTGCAGTCTCAGGGACACATAGCTATTTATCCAGTATGTTCTGTTTAAGTCACAGACAAAATTCAGATCCTTAGACCTAGTATTTCCGATAATTTCTGACTTATGAATAGGCAGGAGATTCATAAGTGTGGAGTTTGCGGATACCTTGAAAGTCAGGCGTAGATCATCCCTCAGCACTCTATAGGAGACTGAGTAGAGGGAAAGGTTTTAAGGTACTCTGCATTAGGCAGGTTTCTTACTCCTTGTATTATTTTTGTAAGGAACCTCTAAGCTTGCTCTAGTTGCTGCATATGGCTGGTCAGGTACATATTAAAGGGAGCATTGTAGTCTATGATTGGTGTGATAAGGGCATAATACAGTGAGATAATGACTTCCTTGGACCTAAATGCCATGCCCTTACTTATAAGTTGCACAACACAAAAGGATTTCTCACCACTGTGGCAATGTGATGGTTGAAGGTAAGGCTACTGTCTACATGCATACCCATATCCCTGACCACTGGGTTGACTTGTAAGGGTTAACCTGTTCTATGGCATTTTTTGAGGTTGTTAGGAATAATGAATGAGTTGAGGTTCTTTTGCCTTTTAGTGGAGGTTCTGAAGGACACAGATTTCATTTTTGAGGAGAAAAGTAATATTTTTTGCCACTGAGCCAGTGAATGAGAGAGAGGAATTTTTTTTGCAGATCATGTTAAATTGAGTGGGTTGTGTGGCTGGAGCAGGCAATAACCATGTCATCGGTTTATAGTAAGATTGGATGTTGGGGAAGGTTGAGTGTAAGCTTATTTATAATAATGGAGAAGAAAGGCCAGTATGGAGCCTTGCGGGATTCCTTTATGCAAGAGAGTGGTGACTGATACACTGTTGTTAACAATAACTGAGATATCGGTTGGATAGATACTTTTGGAACCAGAGAATAGTGTCATGGCTAATCCCAATGTCAGTTAAATGGATAAATAGGACTGAGTGGTCAGCTAGCTAAAAGGGTCTGGTAAGGTCTATGAATATGCTTTATTAGTGCTCACAGTTACTAGCAAGGAAAAATCTTGTCTCGTCAGCATCTCTGCATGTTGCTACTTCTGGAAAAGAAGAGAGAATAGTAAAAGCTTCCAAGATGTCCTAAAGAGGCCAGCAACAGAACTGGTTTCCTATTCTGAGATGCACCTGGGAACACAATAACATTTTGCATCATCTTCAGTGATTAAGCATATCAACACTTCTGTTCAGCAAGCAAAGTTAAATATTAAGATAAAAAAAAAGTTCAAAGTAACCCATGTTCATGCAATAAAGAAACAAACAAACAAACAAAAATGTTACTGCTCAGTTCTAGGCACACAGATTTGGAAGATGAAATGTAGGTCAGCTGCAATCCATTCCTTCTGTTCCTTTGTGGAATGCAAGGAGGTGATGTGCTATTAATGCTGTAAAACAACCCAACTAATGCCAGGGTAGGACACCATACATAAGCTGGTGCCCTGCTGTTTAAGCAGAAATGAGCAGTAGAAAAAAAATGAATACCACTGCAGAGTACCAAGTAAAGTATATTATACATATATTTTCAAGGACTGCTACCTAATGTTATATTTAATTTCCTTAGCTTGAGAAGGAATGGAGTTGCACACAGTTCTGGTCTTGGTCATTGGGAAATAATAATCCAAGAAGACAAGGAAAGGGCTAATACATAAGTCCTTGTATAAAATGATGAGACACAGAGAACTCTATAACTGCATCTGTTAAGCTGCCACATGTTACATATGCAGGCGCACACACACATACATACACACATACACACACACACACACACACACACACACACACACACACACACACACACACACACACACACAAAAAACACACACGCACACACACACGCACACAGAAACACACACACACACAATCTGCCAGTATAGGACTGCTCAAAATGCCCATCCCCAGGTACTTACCCTTCAATTAATTTTCCTTAGTAACCTCTACTGGGTAACATTAGAAATTTAAAACTCCAGATGTAAGAGCTTTTAACCAACTGAGTAAACAGCATTTTAGTGATTTAATTTATGAAGACTTTAATACATGGAAAAATTCTTTGAGGTGGGGGTGACAAAAATGTGATCCTTGGAATAAGAATACTTTTAACACAGAATGTAAATAATAAAATAAATGCAATTGTACAATTTAGATTGGATGATATAGAAGAAAGTGGGCTTGGAAAGGTATTTACAAGCTGAATGTGAGGCTGTAAATGACATTAAAGAAGTGAAAAATGAAAGAGGTGCATGGAATGCAGGATGGGAAGCAATGGTGACACTGAAGAAAGAACAATGCAGAGGCATACTCGGGCACTGGGGCAAATTCCTTGTATGAGCCAAATGAGCATTTTAATTAGTGAATGCAGTAATAGGACTTGTGCACAATGTTATAAGTGTAAGAAGGAGCATTTTTGGATGGACTATGGAGAAATGGGGAAAATGAAGTGGAAAACACAAATTATGATATTAGTAATGTGCATGCAACTGTTGGAAATGGAAAGCAGGTTATTGAAAATGATAAATAAACGATGAACAATGCTGGCAATAATGAAAATGTTATATATGATGGAGAAAATGAAATATCATTTGATGACTGGGAGGAAATAGAAGGTGAAGTTAGTGAAAACACTGAAAGTTTACAAACAACAGGGAGAGAAAACACTAATGGAAATTTATTTCAAATAGGTTTGTTGCTAGTGTAGTTTAGGCACTTAATTGAGCCTGATTCTTTATGACCGCAAGGACTTTATTATGCCAGGCCTGTATGTCAAAAACTGTTTCTTTTAGTTCTTGTAAATTCGTATTCTTTGCTACAGTGATGCTGTCTATCCATCTTAGCCTCTGTCTTTCCCTTTACCTTCTGCCTTCAGTATTTCCCAGCATCAATGTGTTTTTAAGTGAACCCTGTCTTCACATTATATGGCCAAGTATGTCAGTTTTACTTTTCTTATCTAGCTTTCCCGTTATCAGTCTGAGTTTACTTCCTTAAGTACTGACTGATTTGATCTTACTGCAGTCCTTGGAATTCTCAAAAGTTTCCTGAAAAAAAAGTTTTCTAAAATACATTTAGTAAACTGCAAACTAAATTTAGTGGTGGGGAGTTTGATGTGAATTAGCATCAAGTGAAAGGAAGGAATTCTATTGGTAAAAGAGTTATGGATAAGAAAAGAAAATGATAACCTTTAGACAAAATAAAAATAAAAAATGAAACATAATTTAACACCCACATCTTCAAATATGAGAAGTATAATTTATGTAAGTGATTATTTCACAATGGTGTAAAAAGGTAAAACAGTTATAATTGGTTTTCTCTGTGTTATTAGATAGGATTAAAAGACAGAAGTGGAATTGCTAAGGAATATAAGAGTGTTATGGAATTTGGGATTACAACACACTGTTCAGGAGTGGTAGTTATGTTTAACCATCCTGAAATTAAAGTATTAGATCATGTTGTAGTAAAAGCCTGTAAAGTAACTGTGGTAGAAATTAAACATGAAAAATCTGTTTTCAGGGTGATGCGCATGTGTAAAGACATTATGAAAAAGGGATATTTACTTGAACTTTTCAAATAATATGTAACTACAAATACATGTTTGGCAGCAATAGGGGACATGAATTCTAATATGAGGAAAAAAGGGAAAAATCCAAATGACGTGGTTAAAACAGAATAATTTTTGAAGTTGAAACATTTGTAAGTAGGAAAAAAGATAGGAATTTATACTCAGAAGAACAAATATTAAGATGGAGATAGATTATGTGCTGGATTTCAAAAGATTTGAGAATCTCAGCAGCATTAGCTGAGTTCCATACAAGATTTACAAGAAAGCCAATAATACACAAAGCTGTCTCTGTTTGACAAACGTAGCTCAGCATAATATAGCCACAACAAATAAGCTGTAATGCCAGTGCAATTATAGTCATAATTAAAAATACATCTGCCGATGAAAAAAATGGCCATAAGTAGATATATTGCAATTAACAAGGTACCTAACCGACAGTTATACAAAACCAAATGAACATATCTGTAATATGCAGTACATCAGCAATACTCCACTAGAACTACCAATATCCACAATATAGTGCAGATTCCATTGTAAAACACAGAATTACGTCTATCTCTCTCTCTCTCTCTCTATATATATATATATATATATATATATATATACACAGACACACACACACACACACACACACACACACACACACACACATATATGGATCCCCTTCAGAAACCTGAAAGCTCACCTACCCAACTTTCAAAAGAATGAGATAAAAAATGAAACTCTGGAAGACTGACTGCTCGGAACACAGACATTTCACTACAGGTAAGTAACTGCTTGGCTGACCCGACAAACAAATTAAAACCAAAGCAAAGAAAACCCACCCATGTGGGGGCTTTGCCCCACACACTCCCCTTTGTGGGGGCTGCACCCCCCCACACCCCACCTAACTAAATATTCCAACTCTGAGATCACACTACCTCGGTAGTAAGGGGCAAAGGTCAACATGCTAGCCAAGCGTTGGTGGCAGAATATCCTGCAAGCACAGTACACCTACAGGTCAATGGTAATATAGTACACAAAGATGCTAAACACATACATACATATGCCGTGTATATGTATAACATACAGCAAAATCGCTAAGGGGGAAAGGAAATGGACAAGTATGTTTGGAGTAGTAAGGAAAAGCATGCCTGAAAAAGGAGTCACATAAAAAGACAAGGACATGCATGTCCAAGTAAAAACATTGCACATGCATGTATCCACAACACAATACAGACTGCAAAACACAATACAGACTGCAAATTCAGTGCACGCTACATATAGCAAAGGGCCAATGTCTGACATGTATGCACTGTACAGCTCTAATGGCTATTAAGATGTTTGTGTACAAATCACACAAACAACACAGTAATATGCAACAGGTAAACAGCAATTAGCATAGGTATATACCAAGTTATTGTACATAAGACAACAGGTCTTATGTACCAAAAGCGATAACAATAAAGTGATTCAATACATATGCCATTAATATGATGCAGTCATATATTGAGAAAACCAAAATGTCGTACATCAGTCCTTGCCATTAATACCATATAGCAGTGAGACAGGCTACAGAGAAGTGAGTAACCAAAACATAAATGACAAGAATAGACAACTGAGTAAATCAAGGTACACAAAGTACAAAGAAACATCACACGCAAGGGCAGAGTGCCAGTGAGGATCTGTGGTATACCAATGTCACAAATGTAGCAAGTACTCTGATATAGTATGCATGTCCAAAGTCATATGAAATGCCAGCATTGCAACATTAATATGTGCAAAATATGCACATATATCAATCATATGGACATTCACAGGGGAATGATGCTACAGTGATGCGTGTGTGAAATGTTATAAAACTTAGCAAGTGTAATGTACCACACATGTCATATGCCATCACCTTTTCATGTAGTCACATGAGCACTGTCAACAGGACACATGTGTGACACTGGTACACTGCAAATGTGTGTCAGATCTATCAGTCACATACCAGGTCATACTGGATTAGAAATTATAATCTCATGGGTCACTGTATGCAGATGAGGTAGGTGACAGAGTGCAGCCATAATTTACTGCATGTCTATAACACTGTCAGCATAAATGACAGCTCAATGTAAATGACAACATATAAAGTCTTTGTCACCTCTGGTAGATGGGTAGAATGGCATGGGTCTCAGGCTCTTTAGCATGACAATAATCATAATTCATCAGTATAGTAGCAAACAGCAATAACATTAAATTATAACAGTAATATGCATAACAATACAATAGATCAGGAAACTGTGAACAGTATGGATTTATTATTTATGTGATGTGTCACTGTGGTGAACATTACTCCAGCTGTATTGTTATTATCACAATGTGTAATATGTACAACCCTAACACAGTACTCACTTGGCTATTATGTCAGTCAGATTGTTAAGGACAAAATATTTGCAATATGTCTGTGTCACATGTAATACAGTCATACAACTGAAGAAATAGGTCAGATGACATGATCACATTGGGGAGGAACACACATCATGTACGTCATGTGACAGTGTAGTGTCTGTTAATATCAAAGGTGTGTAAGAAAACCTGTCAGTAGTACTATGCATAGTGGAAGTGTAACTGAACAGAGCTAGGAGACATCAGTGGAGATGTCAGAACAGTGCCCAAAATGGCCTGTAAAGGAACACACAGACTTGTACCAGAAGATACAGCAAACCTACTGGCTGATAAATTTAGCTCCAACTTTACCCCTCTCTCACCCTCAACCTTCCCTCAGGAAATACCATCAAATATAACTCCCCCTACTATCACTAGGGAGCAGAACCTTAATGCTCGATCTAAGGCCAGGAACACTGCGTCAACAGGCCCAGAAAATATCCGAGGATTTTATTATTTTATTTTACATTTGTTAACCGGGAAGGTCCGACTGGATAGATGTCCATTTTCAGCAGACACCTGGGGAGAAAATCTCCATACAGAAGACATAAGACAGAACAGCATAATACAATGTAAAATACAATAGAGAAATACAATCCAGAGAAATATTTACATATTTACATAATGAAACCATTCAACTATTAGTATAATTCAAGACAAAGGTTATACAATATATTTGTAGGTCATTTTCCAAGTTCTCAGCCCAACATTCAAAAGGTTCATATATATTTGTGTGTTTCTTTGTAAGTTGCATATAATACATTCTAGATTTCACTTGAATACGTTAGTACTATATACTATAGGTTAGGATTCAGAGACACTGCTAAGAGACCCTAATTGGGTGCACAGCAGTAAAGTGTGGGGATTAGTCAGGGGCAAAGCAAGGACAGAGCCATCGCAAACTGAAGTATTGAGTACGTTTTTTTTTAAATTGGGTTGGAGAGGGTTGTAAGGTTAGTTCTGTAGGAAGAGAGTTCCAGACTTTAACAACAGAGTTCATAAATAGAGCTTCCCCAGCTGAGTTGTTAGCTTTGAAGGTGAAAGCAAACATTTTGTTAGAGGATCAAAGAGTATTAAGGTTATGGTAGGGGTGATGAGAGTTTTAAGATCAGGTGTCCGGTCTGGCTGGTAGAGAATCTTGTGGGCAATTATTAGTTGGTTAGTTAGTAGAAGGTTAGATAGTTCAAGCCAGCTAAGTAGTTTGAGGTTGTGGCACTGATGGGTCCTATAGGCAGAGGCGGTGGCAAATCTGGCAATGTGATTATAGCAGGTTGTGAGCTTGTTCATGGAGGTTTTACTCAGGTTGGTGAATAACAGGGAGGCGTAGAGAAGTGTGGATAGGAGATGAGTATGAGCAAGAAAAGTTCTGGCCAGGGGAGTTAAGAAGGGTTTGATTCTATGTAGAGAGCCAAGTTTTCTATTTACTGTTTTGATGGTGTGGTCGCTATGCAAGTCAAACTTTAATTTGTTGTCAACTATAACTCCTAGTAGTTTGGTTGAGGGGTCTGGTGAGATAATAGTGCCATTGGTAGATGTAATGGAGAAGGTTAGAGAGGAGGTCTTATGAGATGGGGAGAACAGCAACAGTTTGTTTTTTGGGGTTTAGTATGAGACGGCGATAGATGAGCCAATTTTCAACTATGCTAAATGTGTTTTGTGATAGTGTCAGTAGTTCTTCTGGGGTTGTAGCAGAACAGATTAGGGTTGAGTCGTCCACATAGTGAATGCAGGTAGTGTCTGGTATTACTTTATGCAAGTCATTAATGAATATGGAAAACAGGAGGGGCCCTAAGATAGATCCTTGGGGGACTCCACATGTTATAGGTAAGAGGGCAGATAAGTTATCTTTCCACAGGACTGCCTGTTGTCTACCTCCCAGATATGACTTAAACCATTGTGTAGCATGGGTGGCTAGTGAGATTTTTTTCTAGGGTTTGCAGGAGAAGTTGATGGTTTACCATGTCGAAAGCTTTGGAAAGATCTAGGAAGATGGCTGAGGAGAGTTTATTGCTATTACAGTTATGATTTATGGCATTGGTGAAGAATAGTAGGGCAGTGGTGGTACTGTGGTTTAGTCTGAAGCCATGTTGAGAATTTGACAGGTGATTGTTATCAAGAAGATAGGCTAGGAATTGTTTTTGGATACATTTTTCCAGGATTTTGACAATAGGAGAGAGTATTGCTATGGGCCTATAGTTTGAGAGGTCAATGGAACTGCCTCCCTTGTGAAGTGGAATGATATGGGATACCTTCCAGGTAGTGGGAATGGTAGCTTCAGACATGGATTGTTTGATCGTAATGGATATAGGGTCAGGTACAGCATCTGCTGCTTTTTGTAGGTAACCTGCTGGTTGGAGATCAGTGGCAAGGGTAGCTGGTTTTAGTTTTGTAATTAGAGTAAGGATAAATGAAGCGGAGACTGGTTGAAATTGGAAGGGAGTTTGGGTAATGGGTGTAGAGGCTGATGGATTTGGTGCACTGGGGGGTAAGTTATTGGCTAGGTTTTGGATAGTTTCTGTAAAGAAACTATTGAAGGAGATGGCTACCTCTGCTGGAGAATGCAAGTTGTAAGTTGGGGGGACAGGGGTGATAGATAGCCCTGGACAGAGCAGTGTATTTAGAGTTGCACAGAATTTATTTGGTTTGTTCTGGTGTTTTTGTTGTAGGTTGTGATAGTAGTTTTTTTTTGTCGGTTGTGACAGATTTTTTTTGTGTCATTCCTTAATTGCCTATAATGGAGTTGATCTGTGAGGTTTTTTTTGGTCCAAGCTTTATTTCTTAGTAAGCTTTTTTCCCTAGTTGCAGCTGTAAGCCATGAGGTACTTTTGGTTTTAGTCCTAATGGTATGAGCTGGTGCGTGGCTGTCTAGGATGGATAATAATTTAGTAGTGGCTTCTAAATAGCATGAAACATGACCTATCAGGGCTTCTGGAAATGCTATGTAACTATAGCCCACAAACAGGCTTCATGCCTCATGAATGGAGAACAGCAACAGTCATCCCGCTACACAAAGGTGGGTCATCTACAGACTCTGGAAACTACAGACCCATAAGTCTCACTACTCATATGTAAAACCATATAAGAATTATCATGGAAATGATCAATACTGATATAGTAAACCTCCAGACACTGGACCCAACCCAGTTTGGTTTCATCAAGAGCAGATCATGCCTACTGAACCTGGTAGACTTCTTTGAGAAGGTCACCAAAGCAATGGATGAGGGAAAAATGGTTCATACTGCCTACCTTGACCTGGCCAAGGCATTTGACATAATATCCCACTTGACATTGTTGACAAACTCAAGACGTTAGGTACAAACTCGTATGTCACCCTGTGGATAGCTAACTGGCTCACAGACAGGACTCAGGAAGTTAGAACTGTGAAGTCCACCTCTACAAAGAGGCCAGTCACAAGTGAAGTTCTTCAGGGATCAGTCCTTGGACTGCTCCTTTTTGGCATTTACTTCTCAGAAGGCAAGGCAAATGTCAGTGGCCGCTGGATGACTAAATCTGCAGATGACTGCAAATTAGGAGCTGTCATTGAATCCCACATTGACACAAATGTTCTTAAGGAGGGGCTGACACAGACAAACCACTGGTGTCAAAGCCATGGACTAAAACTAAATGCCAAGAAATACATAACAGTGTCCTTTGGGAAGTCATCCACCCCTGGTAACTATCATATTGACAGCACACCCCTCAGAGATGGCCCAGTAGTCAATGACTTAAGGACACACATAGATAGCAATTTAGCCTTTGACTATCACATGTCTATAGTAGTGAGGAACATTCTATGTTGCGCAACTTATAAACAAAGGTATGGCACCTAAGTCCAAGGAAGTCATTGTTCCACTGTATTCAGCATTCATTAGACCTATCATTGAGTACAATGCCCCTTTTGCTATGTACCTAAACAGGCATATCTAACAATTGGAACATCCACAGAGGCTCCTCACTAAAAGGATACAGGGGTTAAGTAAAATGTCCTATGCAGACTGAAGGCTCTAGTCCTATATTCTGTCCCCTACAGGCTTTTGACGGGAGATCTATGACTGACTTACAGGGCATTGTCAGGCCTCACTCTGATGGACCTCCTGCATATCTGCAAAACAAACAGCACCAGAATTACCCGTTCTAAGGACTTGAACCTTGCTTGTGATATAAATAGGACTTACTGGAAAGACAGGTATGTATCCCAGAGATTACCCCATCTCTGGAACAGGCTCCTCATCCATGTAAAGCAGAGTTCCCCCTAACCCAACTGAAGTGCAACTTGGGCAATTGAATGGGGAACAGGAACTTTATCCCTAGTTTGGCACCTGTGTCTCTAATGGACACAGGTAACCTACAAATGGTTAATCTTCCAGGCACCTGCTTGTAAATGTTTCATCTCCCAAACCCATGCTTACACTTATCAAGGGCTTCAGAACTTGTTGGAGATTTGGGTTGCATAACTAGGCTTAAAAAGGCCCTTGTGGTCAATGGCCTAGTAAACACCTATGAGCCTATGTACCTGACTATCTCTGTGTACTACAGTCAGAAGTATCACTAGTATGTAACAATATGCAATTAAAATATCTAGCAAGGTACACAAACATCACTGAACAATGGCAGCTGCACCATATGTCTGTAATGATATGACATGTGCACACACATCAATATATCTACAACTATATGATGTGTAATAAACATCAATGATTCCCATACATGAGTATTGTTTTGAAATAATAAAATGAACAGTCCTGCCCCATAAGGATGAGTATCACAATCAGAAGAGAGGTTGTCAAATTGTACACATCACATTCCTGACATAAGGACGTGTGCAGCACATACATCATCAAAACATATAGATGGCACTAATCTACAATGAATCAGGCCAATGACTGAGTGTGCGCAACATTAAGTTAAAGACATTATGTGGGAAAACAGGATGAAATTTGTTGTAACATGTACATGCTTGTCATTAACAGAATGCCATATATCTGAACTACACACACACACACACACACACACACACACACACACACACACACACACACACACAAGTGCTGCAGATTTACAATAATAAATACCATTATGTATGTTCATAGGTAAGTACTTGGCCAGCTGCTCTTATGGGCCATTTTAAGCCTGACCAATATCCCTCAATGGTGAGAATCACATTTTGTACCTTGTGTCAATGAGGCTAAACCCTTAACCATTATACCAACCCTCCCCGTTTTAAACATATTCTCCTCAATGGAAGTTGACACAGCACATTCATTACTTACTGGTCACTAGACCCCCCCCCCCACACACATAATTTCCCTACAGTAAGAACTGAACCTCCTACCTATTTAATTACACCATTTACAGAACATTGTATTAGTAACAAGCACCACATGAGAAGTCCTCAAAATCCACTCTGTGCAGGGTGCAAGCAAAATAGTACAAAAATAATGGGGGGGGGGACAGAGACCACAATGATGAAAATGAAATGATGCAAAAGTAATACATACAACTTGTAATACATGGTGAAATATCCCAAGTCAGACGTGCTGTTAGCCAAATCCCCACATATACAAATTCTAGTATACTGTTGTGATGCCTATGCAAATTCATTTAACGTTGCACTATGGGAAACAGATAACATCACAGAATCCATATATCACACTTTGAGTGAAATGTATGGGTCACATCTTTGCAAATTGTCCTTATAATACACAACATGGCTAAGTACATAACAGAGGTACATACAAATTGTTGTTAGTTCCTATTGTACATACATATTATTGTCAAATCATATAACTATTACTTAACACATGCAGACTATGTAGCATCTGCTGACTTGTGTTGTATGACAGATGATGCCTTATTTCAATATTACAGTCTATTTTTCAAGGCATTGTGGATGCAGAAGAAATACATAGTCATCCACAGCCTAAATGTATTATGTATTACAAAACAGAAATAACTTTACAGAAATTCTATTTAACAAAACATGCATAAATGTCTAACAGAAGCCAAGCAAGGCATTACAGAAAAAAGTCAGCTGTGGGTAGAGAACCCACAAACAGGACTGAAATTATTGACATTAGTTAAAGTACTAACCCTTCAGCTATACCACATTCTAAGGATTGCATATACACATTTGTTGTAAAACAAGTGCAATTTATTTATTTATTTTGTTTGTTGACCGGGTAGTGTCCATCTGGGCCAGAAGCCCATTTTCAGTGGAGACCCGGGGAGAAAAGCTCCAAGGACAATTACAATAGTATTTACAATTTACATATGCCAGTTACATCAAATGAGATGGGGAGGTCACGGTGGTGCAGCGGTTAGCATTGTCGCCTCACAGCAAGAGGTTCTCTGGTTCGATCCTCAGCTGGTGTGCCTTCTGTGTGGAGTCTGCATGTCCTCCCTGTGGTCGTGTAGGTTTGCTCCTGTTTCCTCCCACATCCCAAAGACATGCTGTAGGTTGACTGGACACTCTAAATTGGCCCTAAGTGTGTGTGTGTGTGTGTGTGTTTGTGTGTGCTTTCTGTGGAACGCTGGGTGCCAGGCTGGCAACTCAACACTGTAAAACTCTACTGCCAATCATGAGCAGACAGGTGATCTGCTGTGGCGACCCCTAACCAGGAAAAGCCAGAAGAAGAAGTTACATCAAATGAGATAGACAGATTAGTACTATAATTGCAAGGTTCATATTTAGAAATAATACAGTTAGGTATATTAAGGAAATATTATGCAATTGTCAAAGCATTTAAAAAAGAACATAGTCTAATTTCATACGATTAAGAAACTTTTCTTTTGTTTTCATAAAATGAGTGGTGTAAGAAGGATTCAAAAGTGATGAGATAGAGAGAAGGTAATGTAAGAAGGATACTACAGCCAGGAGATATTGAGAAGGATATTGCAGAGGAAGGACTAGTTGTTTATTGAAGTATCTAGCCAGGGTGAGAACATGAACAAAGCCTATGTTTAGACAAATATCCTTTTAGAGTCTGTTTAACTGTGTGTGTGTCAGTGATGGTAAAACTGTGCTGTGGGAGGAAGTTCCATAGTTTAGCAATGGTGTGAGAGAAAAGGGAGGTGCCATAGGTGTTTTGGGCTTTATTAACTTATAGCAATATTTTATCAGCTGTCCAAAGGGATGTCAGCTTTTTATAGGGTTGGACTAGACCTGATAGTGATGGGCAGTTGTCAGGCTTGTATAGGACTGTATGAGCAGTCAGACATTGATTCAGGTTAAGAAGATGAGGGAGCTCAAGCCATTTTAGCTGAATTAATGTTGTACAATGATGAGATCTATGAGGCTGATTTGTAGCAAAGTTAGCAATCTTGTTGTAGCAAGATTCAAGGCTATTTAGGTCAGTTTTACAAAGACTGGTGAATATTTGAGAGCAATAAAGAAGGGAAGATAGTCGGTGGGTTTGAGCTGTTGTGAGTCTGGCTTGGTCACTGAGAAATGATTTTGCCCTGTACAGTGAACCCAGTTTGGCATGCACCTTTTTAATGGTAAGAGCAAGGTGTCTGTCAAACCTGAGTTTGCTGCCAGTTGTAATGTTCTATAATAGTACCATTGGAAGAGGAGCTATAGATGGGAGGTGGATTATTAGAGGTTGGGTTGTGCTTTTTGCTACCGTATTGCTAAGTTATGCTTATTGTCATGTTACAAAGTACGGGCCTCATGCCAGTCCACCCATCCACCATAGATGCCGAAGATACACTCAACCTCTTCCAGCAGAGATTGACTTAGAGGACGAAGAGGGAGAGCAGGATGATGATGATGAACAACCAAGAACAGTAGGGGGGCTATTGCTCCAACAGACTGACAATATTAGGGACGTGCAGGTAATTTATTCCTGCACTCTGTATGCGGTGGTGGTGCTGCGGTAGCGCTGTCGCCTCACAGTAAGACATTCTCCAGTTCGATTCTCAGCTAGGGCATCTTCTGTCTGGAGACATGCGTGAATGGGCGTACCTTCATTGAAGGCTGTGTGTCGGGGCTGGCAACTCGGCACGTAAAACTCTACTTGTAAAGCACTTTGATGGCATTTTATGTCTGTAAGGTGCTATATAAATACATTTTGACTTGACTTGACTACTTCCAATCATTAGCGGACCAGAGTTCCGCTGTGGCGACCCCTAACCGGGAAAAGCCAAAAGACACAACAACTCTGTATGTGGCCTGCCTTATCTGCACACAGTGGCCGATGAGATTGTTATTTCTGATCCAGTATGACCTTGTATGTGACAGACAGGTCTGATGCAGTTTGCAATCTGCCAGTGTCACACACTTGTCCTGTTGACAGTGCTCACATGACTACGTGAAAGGTGACAACACATGGCATGTGTGGTACATTACACCTGCTACATTTTATGACATTCCACACACATACCACTGTATTGCCATACTCCTCTGAATATGTGCCCATGGTTGATATATGTGCTCACTTTGCACACGTTGCAGCAATGTTTGTATTTTGTATGTCTTTTGGCATACATGCCATATCAGTGTACTTGCTACATTTTTGATGTTAGTGTGTCACAAACTCCCACTGGCACTCTGCCCTTGTTTGTGCCATTTCATGGTACTTTTTGTGCTTTGTATTATCCACTTGTTTTCTATTCTCATCATCTGTGTTTCAGGCAATCACCAATGCAGAACCTGTCTCCTTGCTATATGGCATTAACAGCAAAGATTGATGTTCAAAATGCTGATTTTGACATTTGATGAAAGCATCATATTAATGGCATATGCTGTGAATTACTATATTGTTCAGCCTTGTTGTTATTATGATACAACACCACTGTATTGTGCCCATAGCTTCTCTTCTGGCATGTGTGCACCTTTGCTGCCTGTTACACATTTACATACCTGAGCATTTTTCCTTCTGTATAATATGCCTGCATTGCTTTGTACGGCTGTATGTTTGTATGTCCCTTACAACAACAACAACACACAAATTGACCCTTGTAGTATAATAACATAAATGATAACTGCACCTGCAAGACACATGCCATAGTTGTGTGCACAAGACTGTCCTTTGATCAGTTATACACAGTTACATGTAATATTGTTACAACTTTTTGTGAGTGTGTCACCTGGTGTTTTAAATTTGCATGGCAGTATAGATATGGTTGTGTGATATTCAATCCTACTTTTTTGCAGCTAATTGCTGTTTACCTGTTTCACATTGCTGTGTTATTTGTCTCAACTGTACATGAATATGTTAATAGCAGTCACAGGTAAATGATGCACATGTCAGACATCAGCCCTTTGATCTATGCACCTTCCAGACAATTTGTCATCTGTATAATATTGGGGACACATATGTGAATTGTATTTAACTGGACATGAATGTTCTGTGTCTTTATGAGACTATTTTTTCATGCATATATTTCCTTATTATTGTGGACATATGCTGTCCATTCCTCTTCCCATTATAGCTTTTCACTCTGTGTTACATAGCTATATGGCATATGTATATCTTTTTGTGCACCTTTGTGTACTGTATTACCATTGGCCTGTAGGCATACTGTGCTTGTAGGATGCTCTATCCCCATGATAGACTGTCATACACATGTAATGCATATTTATACACTGTGGTGGTCATTGTGACATTCCCACCAGTGTTCGTGTTTTGCTTGTATGTACTGCATTGCCCTGATATACTTTCCATGCTTCCAGCAAAGTGTGAATGCACAGGGTTGCATTACTTAATTTCTCAAATTTATATGATATTTTGTAATTTATCCCTATCACTATGTGCTTCCTATATGGCAAGTTAACATTGCATGTCATTGTGGTGGTATGTGTGCTGGGCATTCTGTTGGATTGGTTTGTATGACATCATGGTATTAACATAGTTACACTGCATACCTGAATACTATCTGTGTTGCCTCTGGCATGTAATGTCTGCTTTGACATCAGGATCCCATTTTCTTGTCCTTATATGTGGTGTGAATAGTTATTGGTTTATTACACAGCCCCAAAACTCTTTTGATGAGGTACTGCTGCTTGGCTCTTTGCATAGTTATTTGTCTCTTGCATGCAGCATTGCAAGTTCTACTCTGACCTCATCTTTTCTGCTCCTACATTTCCTTTGCTGGATATGCTTAGCCTTGTTGTTGCTTGGGTTACATGTAAGGTGCTGGTAGCCTAGTGGATGGTGATGTTTGCTGTTCATTGTATTGTACTGTACTGTCAGAAATCTCCAGTTAGTGCTGTGTGTCATATGTTTACCAAGAGTTGTACTTCTTTTGGTATGAGTGTGACACAGTTTGCAACATCTCAGCACTGCTTTGTGCAATGAATCTATGACTGAGGTGCACCATGACTGGTATGCAGTCCTACACTGTTCATCATTGTTCTTTAACCTGTACTGTGCAGTCCATATGTGTCTTGTCTGTGTACCTCACCTGTTCTTTATGTATATTACTGACCTTTGTCCATCATGTAGTGTGCCCCTTGGTATATGTTTGCATCTGCCCTATTCCTCACTTCCTCTTTCAATCTCTGTACCATACTTTCTATTTTCCAAACAAATTGGGCCTATTTCTGCAAAAAAAAAAATCCCCCCCCCATGCTCCTCTCACTCTCTGTCTCACCTTCCTATGCATTCCTTCCTCTTGTATGTCCCTCTCCTTTACCCTCACCCCTCATATGCTTTGATATTACCATAATTACTTGTGTGTGTGTGTGTGTGTGTGTGTGTGTTACTTATGATCCCCACAAATCACACATCCATTGTCAGCTACAGTTAGCACTGTAGATGTGGCTGTGGATGCCATTAATTCAATTTATTTATTTATTTTTTGTGGATAATGTTAGATTCTGCAAAAAAGTATATGATATATATATATATATATATATATATGTGTGTGTGTGTGTGTGTGTGTGCATGTGGGTGAGTACTTCTGCATTTTACAATGAAATCTGCAATATATTGCAGATATTGTTAGTTTTACAGGACTATTGCTGATGCACATTTATATTCTGTCAGTGTTTTCTGCATATTCCTGACATGTTTCATTGATTTTGACTATCTGTCCAAAAATGCACATTACTAATGGAAATATATCATATTATACACATTTTTGTCACCCGCATACAATTTTACACTTTATGACTGTAGTTGTGCTGACATCACTACATTATGATAAGATAGTTCATCAGATGGAGTCCTATTTGCACATTACTGGATTTCATACAAATCCTAAGCAGAACTCAGCACACACTGCCAAGTTTCTTGAATCTTTTGGAATCCAGCCCAGTATGTTCTTATCTTTATGTATTCCAGTACTTATCTATATATACTTCGATTGTGAAATTCCAAACAAATCAGTTAACCAGGTAGCGCTAATGGAGTGTGTTTGAAAAAAGTCCATATGTATAACATATGTTTAACAGATACAAATAAATAAATAATAGCAATATAGCTATGTTCCACACTTGTTGACCTTAAAAGAGAACTAGGTACCTTATTACACATGTTTGTAGCTAGAGGTTACCCTGAGGAATGGGTACAACAAATTAGTTTGGAAGTTTTAGAAAGATGGGGAACTAAATTTGTCCCTTTGTTAGGACAGAATTTAGTGGAGAATAAAATAATTAAAAAGAGCAGCTGTAATTTTTCACATTTTATGGTTACATCATTTAGTTCATTTGGCCACAAAGTGCAGGACATAGTGTCTAAGAACTGGGTCATGCTGGAAGGGAATGAAGAGATTTTCCACTACTTAGGGAGTAAACCCTTGTTTACTTACAAAGTGGGACACACTATTAAATATTTATTAGAACACCCACTTCCAAAAAGGAATTCTATGAAAGGAACTGGGAGATGTGGAGCATGTAATTATTGCCCTTATGTGATGAATGACATACACATTTTGTTAGGTAGACCCCCCCCAATTGGTTAAACTTGCTGGGGCAATTTTGACAGTAAGGGTTTAGTTTATGTGAGTATCTGTCAGGGTTGTAATGGGTTTTACATAGGTAAAACCAGAAGGACCCTACGTAAATGAATCTATGAACATCTTTATGCTATAGAGACTATGAATGCTAACAATGCCCTATGCAGACACACACACAACCATGTTCCACATACAAGGGGTTTAAGTTTGGTATAGTGGACATTATTGGTAAAAATATCAGGGGAGGCAAATGGTCTAATGACACAGGGAAGTGTGAAAATGGCAGATCAAACTCAATGCAAATAGCCCTCCTGGTATGAATGAATACCTTTCACTGATTCCAATTTTAAAAGAAAGAGCATTAGTTTTGTAACTTTTGGTTACAAATATTTTTAAGGTATTTTAACCAGTATTCTTTTATGTATTTTCAAAATTTTTATTTAGTTTTTTAACATTAATATAAACACATTGTTATTAGATTTTGTGATGTTGCTTTAAATGGCGTATTATGTGTGGAAGTTAATTGATGGCACCTGATGCTTTATAAATATCACATCTAAGTAAGCACTTTGATTTTGATAAAGTCCTGCTCTTGTTCAGACAAAAGCGCTTACCAAGATTGCTGTTTGTTGCCTTTTGCTGCTATTTGGGTTCATAAATAAACTTGTGTGGTTACATTTATGGACTGATCCTTGAGTCATCCTCTCACTCTCAGAAGGTGTTTTTTGTGTTTTTGGTGTTTTGGACTTACATCTTTTTGTTTTATTATGTTCCCTTTGCATACTATGCAAGGATGTCTCTAATTACGTCCTCCTCACTGCTCAGTAGTGCAAATCTCCACTGATGAGCAATGAGAGTTTTTGGACCCACGTGCAAATAGGGCAGGGTGTGTGATGGGCTTGTACTAATGACACTCTTTAGCATCCTGCTGCACTGCTCTGAAAAGAAAATTGCATAGTAATATGATTCATGGATATCTGTACTATACAATATCCATGCAGAGCAGTGCACAAAATGTGTAAGGGTATATGGCAATTTAGCCTCATGCTCCTAAACATTTCAGTGGTGAAGAATGTGCAGGTGAGATGAAGAAAGTTTTCCCTGCTCAGACTGCAAATCCATGTTAAGTAGTACAATGCAGTCTCTGTGCATAAGAACATGTGTGTCTGTGTGTGTGTGTGTGTATGTGTGTATGTGTGTGTGTGCATGTGTGCGTGTGCGCGCGCACGTGTGTGTGTGTGTGTGTGTGTATGTGCATGCGTGTGTGTCTATGCATGTGTGTGCGTGTGCACATGTAGGTGTGTATGCATATGCATGTGTGCATGGGTGTGTGACAGTCTGTGTATCTGTGCAAATATGTAAGTTTGTGCATCCATGGTCTCTACTGTCGAACAGTGGAGGCTGACTAGAGCAGAGCCACAAACTATAGCAGCTCTGCCCTACTTATCTTTCCTTACCTGAAAGCTACCAGGGTAAGTAAATGCAAACTGCATCTGTATATATCTGTGCGTTGCTGTGCAGGTTGCTACTGTGTAGAGATATTTGGATGTACATTTTACTTTGTTTGCATGTTTACATACATTTGGTGCATGTGTGTTCATGTGTGTCTGTCTGTGTTTGTGTGTGCATATTGAGGGGAAATAATACAATGCAGCTCTACTTTCAAGAACATCATGGGAAAGCTATCTGCTAAACATTGTTTCAGCTATGCAACTGAGTGATCTATAGTCATCTAAGTTTGATTTTACTGTATCCAGTACCATGCAATTTGTGTTGTATGACTATTAGTCACATTAAATAAGAGAAGTACAAATCACTCTATCTGGCAATGCAATTTACAGATCAATTAATCATGACTATTTTGGGGCCCTATTTGGGGCTTCATAACATGGGGTTTACTCACACCTGGTCTAGTTTGGTAAAGAGGGTGAAGCCGAAATAACCAATCTGCAAAGGTGGACATGGATACAGACATGAATAACCTATACATAGGAATATTATATTGCTATTATTCAGGGTCAGATCTCAAAAGATTCACAAAAGTCAGAGGAATGTGCTGAGTTCAGCACAGATCTTGCAGGAAACCAGGTAATATGCTGACTAACTGCAGTACAGAAACAGTACATCAGAGTAATGCAGCTGCTGAAGGTGATAAAAAGTCTGGTGCAGCAATAAGTATGCAGTAGGGAATACACATCTAACAATAATAATATGTATAAGGAAATATGAAGGAAGGCCCAGATCATTTTAATTGCTGCACACAAGTGTCTGTACAGTTTTGTATATGTGGCATATATGGCATAGCAGCAATAATTTTAAAAACACAGCCAACCAGCAATAAAATGCATGTATTATATATTGTATTTTCTGGTGATGTGGCATATATGGCCACATCGCCATCATCATAAATTGCTGTATCTAAAAATATAGTAGGCTGTGGGATGAATGGGTGGGACACATGTAATGCATACACCCCATGAAGTAGGGTGAGAGCAGTTGTAGGTTGGTGAGGGTAAAGAAGAAAGACACACATGAGAGAAGAAAGAATAGGAAGGTCAGAGGGAGGGTCAGAGGGACATGGGTAATTTTGATTGGTGGGATTAGGCATCATTTTATTTATTTATTTATATATATATATATATATATATATATATATATATATATATATATATATTTTTTTTTTTTTTTTTTTTTTTTTTTGAGAAAAGACGGATTAGTGAAGTCTTGAGAAATGGAATAGGAGAAAGGGACGGATAAGAATTATACAACAAAATGTACACCACAGAACAGACAGACAGAGATCGGTACCGTACAAAAAGGGCAGGATATGGGACACAGATAACACACACGCATATAGATTGTATAGGAATGGTTACAGGAAGATAACAAACAGAATAGGGATGCAGCCCAATCATGGACCACCACAGTAAAATACATAAAGTAATGCACCAATGTACACAGCAGCAGTGCTGTGATGTGGGTAATTGTGTAACAGTCTTACAAATAGGATCAGGAATGATGTTATGCATAAGTCAGGGAGCAATACCAAAAAGGGCAATGCAGCACAAATGCACATATAACAGTATTCACACACTTAGCTGTCAGTAGTGCAAACAAAATCAGTAATCAGCAGGACAAATCATTTCCACAAAAACAGATGTAGGATCACAATAACAGATTTCAGATTAGAGTCTCCAGCTGTACATGCAAGAGGCAACCATTTGTCCACCAACCCAAACACCAGTCCTGCATTATGCCAGATAACCATCTGCATTGTGGTCAATTGTTCACAATAAATGCACAGCTGGTCAGTTACAGAAAATGTCATGCTCCTGTGACAGCAATGACAGTGGACAGGTTTTCCATGAAAATTGATGTCATGCAAGCAATGTGAGCAACTGATATGTTGCAATCCCATGTTCAGCAATGGCATTCAGTGGTACATTCTTGTGCATTACATTCATGGTGATGTGGATGTAGCTGGCCTGACCACAATAGGACACATGTTGAACATCATCACATATGTACAGCAACACAAAATCAGGATAACAGACAGTGAAGCCAAATGAGTTCATGTGATGCTGTGTCAAACATCACACATGCGGAAGCTTCATATTTCTCAATATAATAGTACATAAGTATCATCCCTATCTGGACAACTGAAGTGCCCTAACAGCACAATATTGTCACAGGCCACTAATGTGACTGTCACACAAAGTCACACCTGAATATCAAAGCATCCTACACATATGGCATGCATGTTGCAAGGCTACACATTTAATACACAACCATTGTGAAAAATACTTAAAGTAAACATCCAGGACAGTAATGCCTGAGGCAAAGCATTACACATGCATGTGTCCACGAAACAAGTACAATGTGCAATAAGTTGCAGACAAAAAATGATAATGGTATGCTCAGCATGGTGCAAAATGGTCTGTTTATGTGTGTAACATGCACAAGTAACAGCATGTAAGTAATATATGTGTGTAATGTACACATACAGCACAGTCATATGTAAAATAAACCATGTCTGTAGCATAGGTAATCACAAAAGTTAAGGAGTACTAAGACATAACACATATGTGCTGTCATCCTTCCCTCTGACAATATGTGGTGCACCCACAAAAGAGATGCAAATGTATCAGGAACGTGTGTCTGAATGGAAAGCAGGACATGCAGGTGCACAAATCTTTAGTCCACCACAGTGTGGAGTAACACTTGTATAGCATGAAAAGCAGAAAAGAGCCGTGGTGGATTAGTGTGTACAACAGCAGTAATGTGAAAATAACATACAAATATTTGCCACTGTGATGTGGTGATAAATGTCAACATGTGCAACATGCACCCAAGATTTAATTTCAGTGTAACATGTATAATATGAACAAATCATCGGAAGTGCTTTGGGATGATCTGACATACAGAAGATGTGAATGACAGGGAATCTGTAGTACAATTACAACATATTAGTGCTCAATGGAGTCACACACATAGTCCTGCAAATAAGAATTGTACCTGTACAATAACACTTCAATATGATTGCATTCCCCCATAGATGGACATGCCCAGAGGTATGTGAAACATACCACATATGTTCTACACATGTGGTGCACGTGTTGTACATGAACTACAGAGAGAACTGGCACCTCACCTGTGTGCCCTGCTCAATCACAGCCTCATCTCAGGCTTTGTCCCTACCAAATCGCACACTGCTATAGTCATCCCTCTCCACAAAGAAGGAGCAACTACAGACCCTGGGAACTATCGCCCCATTAGCCTGACTAGTCTGATATGCAAAGCTATGGAATGCATCATCATGGACCTAATAAACAAGGATATAGTGAATCTCCAAACTTTGGATCCCACACAGTTTGGTCTTGTAAAGGGTAGATCATGCCTGCTCAACTTGGTCGACTTCTTTGAGTCAGTCACTAGAGCTGTGGATGAAGGCAAGGTGGGTCATACAGCCTACCTTGATCTGGCCAACGCCTTTGATACAATTCCCCACTCAGGAATCATAGAAAAACTCACTAAGCTAGGCATCAACCCCTATATCACTAGATGGGTTGCAAACTGGCCCACAGATAGAACCCACAGTGTGAAAGTAGCTGACTTCAAGTCAGACTGCTAACCAGTCACGAGTGGAGTCCCACAGGGATCAGTCCTGGGACCTCTCCTGTTTGGTATCTACTTCTCAGAAGTCTAGGCCAACATGAAGGGATTCTGGCTGACAAAGTTTGCAGATGATTGCAAGTTGGGAGCCATTATTGACTCCCCCAAGTGATGTTGACATCCTACAGAAAGGCCTCACTGAGACCAACAATGGGTGTCAAAACAATGGCCTTAAGCGCAATGCCAAAAAAATGTGTCATTATCACCTTTTGGAAAAACCCAGTTCCCATGAATTACCACATCGATGGTAGTCCACTGAACATAGAAGGCGTTATAAGAGAGCTGGTAACACAGATTGACAGCAACCTCTTTTTTGACCACTACATTGTCACTGTGGTCAGAAAGTCCTTCTATGTGGCACATCTCATTACTAATGATTTTGCATCCAAGAAGAAAGAGGTCATTGTCTCTCTATACTCTTCCCTCATTAGGCCAATCATCAAGTACAATGCCCCATTTGGCATGTACCTCACTAAACACCTGCAACAACTGGAGAGACCACAAAATACCTCACAAAGAGGATCCTAGGCCTTAAACATATGGTGCAGACAGGCATAATGCACAATGGTCACACATACAAGCAATACATGTCTCTGAGGCATATAACTACCAGATGACCTGAGGGCTAGACCTGGGATTTCATCACCAATGTCTTTAGGATGCAAATGCAGGAGATAATGGGTAACTTGTTTCAGGACATGCACAAAGTGACTCAGTACCAGCACAGCAATACAGAAGTGTACAACAGAGTCACAGCACCACCACAGGTGCATATGCCATGACTGATGCATTGCATACAATAGGAAAGTGTGCAGGGAGCTTAACGAACACTGTGAGGAATGCTTCATACATGTAATAGTCCACCAGCATTACATGCTATCACTTGCATACACTTTGCTGTAAGAGTGGATCATAGACCCAGGCAGAAATCAATGGACAGTGTACCTAGATGTGGCAACCTTGACCATATGGACAAACTGATGGAGCTACAATAAGCCAATGATACCAACCTCCAGCAGATGTGAATGAGAAGGGAACAGAATGTCAGTAACACTCTTGGTGGAGATAAAGGCAATGTAGGAGTCTGTAAAAGGCTGATATGAGTGGGAAGGACACTGTAGCTTTCAACAGCTGACTGCCATGGCTGCAATGGAGCTACAGAAGTGTGCCTCACAGAAGACATTGGGAAAGCATGACCACCATATAGAGTAATGTGCACAAATATACACTTATACAATCAAAATGTCCCCAGAGCATGCAAAACACTGCTGGTCACATGGCATGAGTGGAACACACAGACTATACTTAAGTTGCATAAGCACAACCATGGCCAGATTGAACACCACAAATAGTTATACATGTTATCTCACAGAAAGAGTTGCACATGGCCTGTGACATGTCCTGAAACAAGTTATCCTTCATCATCTGCATTTGTATCCTGAAGACATTTGGGGATGACATCACAGATCTGGTCCTTCAGGTTATCTGGTAGATGTGTTGGAGGTCATTTTAGACTTGCTGGTACAATGGCTCCTGATGGACCAGTCCTGTCATCATCATCATCATCATCATGCTGTCCTCTCCCATCCTTATAGTCAGAATCTGCTAGCAGCAATAATGGTTGGTGTCTTCTCTATCTGCTGATTGGTGGGTTGGCTCATGTTCTGGACTCTGTGTCAAGACATAAAAAAATGATATTATTGTAGTAACATGTTAGCACACTGCTCACATGCATGACAACCTATCCCACTGCAATTGAATAGACATACATACAGTCCTGAGCCACTCATGCTGGTGATGTGGAGATATTTTGTGCTATGAACCATTAGTAGGCATGCTGTACACCTTGTACAATATGCAAATCCACCTCACTGCATGTCATCCTGACCCAGTGATTACACAGACAACCACAGTCCATCAGCAACACACCAGTGTCAGTAATATCTTTAACAAAAAAGGAAACACACACACACCCACACACACACACACACACACACACACACACACACACAGACACACACAGACACACACAGACACACACACACACACACACACACACACACACACACACACACACACACACACACACACACACATACTACAATCTCTGCATCATAGCAGCAAGGATAAAAAATGTATATGCTGAAAATATGCTATATAGCTATATATATTTTTTTTTTTTACTAAAATCTGAGCACTGAAGATCTCCATGCAGGTAGGGTATAAACTAAAGCAACTGTTTGCTACAGTTTAAAAAATATATATTTTTTAATAAAATGTGGGGAAGGAGGGTTGGGGCAGAGAAAAGAAATGGGATCTGAATTGCTGGTGTAAGAGGATGGGCATGTCATGCTTCTGGCCACCTGGTTGGTGTGCCGGTAAGAAGGAATGCTGTTAGTTTTTTTTTTTTTTTTTTTTTTTGCTCTTTTTTGCTCTGGTAGATCTGTGTAGCAATCAACCAGCTAATTACAGTAAAGTGGTGAAGCACTTAGCACTTTTTCACCTTTTTTTTGCACTGCATTTGAAGAGCTGAGGGGTAGAGCGCTGGTTTGTGATACTGTCACAGGGTGGTTGAGCCACTTAAGCATCTGCATGACAATGTCATCTGGCCTATGTCAGTTATACAACTGAAAGTCACTCATATTAATCAGTGGTGTAGCTTTTGTACTGTACATTGACAATGATGTGGGTATATGTGCTGCTGAAATGTTCATGATAATTTCATGTTATAGGGAGAGCCGAAACAATCAGAAAATGTGATACACCTATAAAGCAGTTAGCATACAGGAATAAAAGACCAAATAGGCTAACACCTGTACCAGAGCTACATGGCTTGAATCTGTGTAAATTCATATGCCTAAAATGTGACCATGAATAAGCCATGTGCTGCTCTGCTGGCAAATGAAGCTATGTCCTGTAGCAGTCCCCAGGACTGCATAATTATTACCCACCTATGAACTTGGGACAACACAGGTACAGAACACAGCAATAATAATAAGCAACATTGAACAAATATTATACAGGAATTAACTCCAAAGGAACAAGGAAGACACCCAATGCCATGAGGCAGTCACCCTTCAAAACTATAACAGGCGCTACTTATGTTACACAACAGCTAAGATCACAGTACAGCAAATTATATACAATCACTGTAATAATTCAATGTCTTACATACATCATGGTTCAAGAGGAGCACTTGTAAACGATGACATGAAGATGATTTGCATCATGCATAAATACAAATCATCATGAATGCATAAGTTATTCATGTCCACATCTGATACGTGTATGTTGGTGCAGCAATGTGTATGCATATCAATATACCACTGCACTGTGGATAATGTCACCCACCTCTGCCATACCGCAATTTGACTTGTCAGGAAAATATAGTGCTGCAAGATGTCCATGTTGGTCACATAAACAATACACTAACTATATGTAGTACAATATCTGCATAACATGATAAGATATATGTGACAAGGAAGATAATAGGATACTACTTATGTGTATTACATACAAAGAACACAAAATACATGTGTTATTGCAATAGAGAACAATATGTTCATGGAATAATGCATATAGCATATGTCACTGCAAGGGAGAAACATCACTGACTATACCATTCTGCATGAAAATGTCAACACAGCAATATATACATTTCAGCTTGACAGATCCAACCACCAAGTTATTCTGTGCAAGTTATGTGCAATGAACACATACAAGCAGTACTATGGTGATATGCCTCTTTCACAATCTTTTATAACTGAAGATGGTTGAAATCTGTCCAACACAAGAACAAATAAAACAAAACTGCCCGTGTCCAGGAGGGTTGTGGGCACTACACCTGCTAAGAATTTACGGTGCCCCATCCACTCATCCAGGTTCCTCTTGAACAGTGTCATAGAGGTGCACTTTTTCATATGAACTGGTAGCCTGTTCCAAACACATGGCAGTCACTGGGAGATAAATCTGTCCCTCCAGCATGTCCTATTTAAGTCACAGGCCATATTTAAGTACCTGGAATGGGTAGCCCTACAGGGTCTATATTACAAGATCGAGTGCTTAGGTGATCGGACACCTAAGCATCGAGCTTGTAATATCGAAAGCAAAAAACAGCGTACGGCAGATTTAATGGAGGAAAGATTTCACTTGGCCGTTCGCCAGATTTTGCCATTTTGTCTACTGTAGAGCAATCTCAGAGTTGGTATATTTAGTTAGGGGGGATGTGAAGGGCACAGCCCCCCATGTTTGGGGATGTGGGGGGTGAAGCCCCCCACTTAGTTTGGGCGTAAAGTTATGTCTTTTTTCTGTGGCTGACCAACGTGTTTTCATGAGCCATTCGACGTTTTTGGGTTCGATATTACAAGGTTGATGTTTAGATGTTTGATCACCTAAGCATTCGATCTTGTAATATAGATGCATCCTGCACCCATTTGATTTGTGGATATGCAGTAAGTTCATTACGTTTGGGTCTTGGGTTGCTCTGTAGGCCAGGCATAAGTCTCCACTAAAAAGTCTATATGATATGGAGTATAGTGACAGGCATTTTAGTCAGTCTGTGTAAAGCACATGCTGGAAGCCTTTGATCTTCTCTGAAGTCTCTCTAATTGCTGTAGGTACTTAGTACAGTACATATCAAATGGGGCGTTATACTCAATTATGGGACGGCTAAGTGCCAAGTATGGGAGGGGTTATAACTTCTTTTGTTCTTGAGGTAATGCCTTTTCTAATGAAGTGAGCTACATGGAAAGCTTTCCTTACAATGGTAGACATATGGTGATCAACGTTAAGGTCACAGTCTCTTACCACTTTGTGGGTACTTAGGGTATTGTTGATTTGATAGCATGAAGGAATATTGTTTGTGCTGAAGAGAATGATGATACATTTCTTTGCATTCAGTTTGAGACCATGACTAATACACCAGTCACTGGTCTGTGTGAAACCCTCCTGGAGTATACTGACATAATTTGGGGATTCAATGATTGCACCTAGGTTGCAGTCGTCTGCAAACTTGGACAACCACAACCTTTAGTTTTGATCTGAACCTCTAAGAAGTATATACCAAACAGTAGGGAGCCCAGCACTGACCTCTGTGGCACCCCAGTGGTAATAGGTGTGCTGTTTGATGTGGAATCACCCACTTTGATAACGTGTGTCTGGTGTGTGAGCCAGTTGGCAACCCATCTTACACCAAAGGGGTTTACATTCAGTTTGCTAAGTTTATCAGTAATACCTGAATGTGGGATTGTGTTGAAAGTCTTTGTGCACAGATTTGCCTTCATCAATGGCCTTGGTCACACTTTCAAAGAAATCTACCAGATTTAACAAGTAAGATCTGTCCTTCTTGAAGCCGAATTGAGTAGGATCCAGGGCTTGGAGGTCACCTATATCTTTATTTATACAGTCCATAATGATACATTCCATGGCCTTACAGATGAGGCTGGTCAGGCTTATGGGTCTGTAATTCCCCGGGTCTGTTGCTAGACCACCTTTGTGGAGGGGAATAACTGTAGCTGTTCTCCATTCTGCAGGAAAAAGTCCTGCGGTTAGGCTATGATTGAAAAGGGTATTTAGTGGTGATGCTAGTCCATGTTTTAGTCTGTTTATAAGACAGCCCAAGATGTCATCTGGTCCCATATAAGCCATATTCTTTTCCTTGAGCAGGGCTTTGAGGACCTGCTCTTCAGATATGTAAGGCAGGGGAAGTTTGGGGGAGAGTTTCTTGTAAGTTATGAGGCAATAAGTGAGTGAAATTTTCCCCAAATCTATCTGCTAGCATGCTCACTATCTCCTTGGGATCATTGTGTGATACTGTTGGCCACCAGTTCTGCACATGCTTGGGTCCTACCTTTAGGTTACGTACATAGATGTAAAAGGCCTTATGGTTATCCTTGGCAGTACTTGCTAGGTTTATCTCAAAGGAGCTCTTGGAGGTTTTAACAAGTTGCCTTATTTGCCCGTTAAGGCTAAGGAGGGTGCTTTTCCATTGTTAGGTCCTTTTCTCTGTTTTCTCAGACAGCAGCTTTTTGCATTTATTGCAGAGTTTGTTGATGCTGGAAGTCCACCATGGCAGTTTGATTTTACTTCAAGCTCTGGCATTGATTTTATCTGGTACAGCTGAGTTTATACACTTATGCAAGTGACTGTACAGGGTTTTACTGTAACTTTCATCATAGTTACCACTTTCAGCTTGGGGTAGGGCTTGCAATGCATTTATACCTTTACCTAGGAGGGTATAGTTTGCCTTGGTGAAGTTTTTTAGTCTGATTTCACCCTTTTATGAGTTCTGGTATTAGTGTCAGTTTGAAGGTGACTAATTTGTGATTAGTTTTAACCAATGAGGGTTCAGCAGTTGCAGCAGTGCACCTATTTGACATGTTGGTGAGGACCAGATCTAGAATTTTTGTTCCTCTTTTCGGGGTATGGACAATTTGCTCCAGAGCATATGAATTCACAAAGTCAAGGAACCTTTGTGCTAGTGAGTTTGGGCTAGAGTAGGTTTCCTAGCTGATGGTGGGATAATTGAAATCCCCTTTAAATAGTGTGTTTGGTAAAATCTGGATTGTCTTCAGTTTGGTTAATTAGTCATTGTGGGTGTCATGACCCATGGAGGGGATCTATAACTGGCTAGGACTTGAATGGGGGTTTTACCCACTGTAACCTGGACCTGGAGTTGTCCAGTCTAACTAGACTTGAGGTGAATGTATCTCTAATATAGACTGAAACACCACTTCCTTTGGTTTTCACATGTTGATTCTGCAGTCTAAAGGTGTGGAAGGCATTGTAGCCTTGCAGGCCAGGGTACTATCTGAGGCCTTAAACCAGGTTTCTGTGACTGCACAGACATTTACATCTTCTGGAGATAGAAGTGCTTCCAGGGAGTGCAGTTTTTGGTTTAAGCTTCTAGCATTTAGCAGCATGACCCTTATTTTGTTCTGATTGGTTAATTTCACATCAGTAATGTTGTTTTCAAGCCCTTGCTTAAAAAAGGCACTATGGGGTGGCAAGAGCCTTTTCCAGCAGCTGAAAGCCTAGGGGTGCCAGGTGCAAACCATCTCTGGGAAAGCAGCGAGGTTTGTCAGCCATGGCTTCCCAGGCAGACAGGAACTGGATCCCCTTGTAATGACACCAAAAACTAAGCCAATTATTGAAATCAATCATTTTTTATTTATACTGTGGAATCCTTCTAGGTGAGGGTAGTATGCTTCTCAAGGCTAAGGACATACTTGCCTAGGACACATACTCAGAGAGCTCGACCATGTCTCTCTTCATATAGTCCAGTGAGTACCTCTCAGGTCATTTACACCAACATGAACTGTGACAGAGTCATAATGGTACTTGTTGCTGAGAGACCTAAGTGTCGGCGTGATTTGGTGAATCCTAGCACCAGAGAGGCAACTGACAGTGACTTTCTACTTGTCCATCCTGGTGAGTGGGATATCCGTGTGTCTCACTACTGAGTCTCCAATGACAAGAAAACTTGTTTTTTGAGTGTTATGCCTTACAGGCTTGGTGGGTGAGACATTGGTGTTGCTATGTGTCATGGGTGCTATGGAGACTATGTTAGCTGTGGCAGAATTGTGCTTTGGAGGTCTCTGGTTTTTGATAAGTTTTTTAATTGGATTAATATGTTTGATGCGTACTATGTGTATTAGTAGTGGTACTATGTGAATATGTACTGGTGGGTGAGTTGCCAACCTTCTCTGTGTTACTGTTTTGAGTGATCAAGAGCATAGATTCTATACTCTTGATGTAAATACATCTCTTGTACTCTGTACTAGACTGTGTTATTAGTAGAGGGTTGTCTCTGTACATGAGGCAGTTGCTACACTGCCTCAAGAGACTCAAGTCAACAAGGTTAGCAGGAGGAACAAGGGTAGTCCAACTATCCATAATGCTAGGTTGAAGACTGTTGTCAGTAGGGGTGGCTTTTTAGAAACAATCAAGAGAGAAGCTCAGCAAATGGATATTTCTCCCTGGGTTTTAAGGAAATATTTGTTGAATTTAACTGTCCAGCTTTGGTGCACAATTGTGCTGCAGTGCATGGTGCTGCATGATACACAAACAAGCAGAAACCTGGTCAGATGCAGGGCCTAAATAGCAGAAGCTAAAACTTGAAAAAAAAGACTAACAAAATTCAAAAGAACCAATGAAGATGTTTATTCCAAACCCTAGACTGGCCTCCCTTTACCATTCAGGTGCCAATCAAACACAATTCTCTCACAAAAGTGCAGATAGGCCCTTTCCAGTCCAAGATAGCCTAGAAAATGTGCTCAGAACAAACAAACCACTACAAACAGTTCCATAAGTAGCAGGCCTGGATCTGGACTATGCTACAGCTACTAGCTACCCAAGTTTCAGCGGGAAACACTAGAGAATATTTAACACAGCAGAAAAATAGCAGTGAGACACTGAAAAAAAATGTTTAAAACAGCAGAAAATCAGCTAGGAGGTTCTGAAGAATGATTTAAACAGTTAACAGATCAGTTAATTAAGTACTGCTTGGCAGAAAAACCACAGCAGGCAGAACAGATATCTTTAAAACAGTGAAAAGATACTAGTAAATACTTAACAAACAGTGGAAACATTGAAATACCAAAGAACCCAATTTATCGCTGTATGTAGTATCACGGCTTAAGGAAGCAAAAACTTTGGGCTGATGTCCTCATATAACCAAAGACTCCTGGGACTTTCTAGACTGCTTGAAACCAGAAATCTGGAAAGAAGGACTCATATTTTTAACAACAGATGTGGTCGACCTATTTTCCTGTATATCTAAGGATGAAGGTGTGGACAGATTTAGAAAAGGTATTCAGAAATATATTGGCTTTGATTGGGACAAGGTATGCTTAATTGGTGAATTTATGTCTATTGCACTGGATTTTAATTACATCTTTTTTGAAGGGGAGTACAACAGACAACACAATGGGGTGGCCATGGGAGCTGCCTGCGCCCCGATTTATGCGAACTTGGTGCTGCTAGACTGGGAAAATGAATACATTTTGGAAAAGGAGTATGCTAGTAAGATTAAAGGTTATACAAAATTTTGCACGACATATTTATATTGTGGAATAGTTCAGTACAGGAGGTAGATTCCTTTGTGAAGTACTTGAATGAGATTAGTACATACTTAAGATTCACATATAGTTATAGCAGTGTAGGTATAGTATATTTGGATACATATATCTCCCATGGTACAAAAGGGTTTAAGTCCAGGATCTATAGGAAAGAAACGTACAGTAATTCATACTTGGAATACACTAGCTGTCATCCGTACAGTCAGAAGAGGAGCATCTTGAAGGGGCAATGTATTAGGGCTGCAAGAATGACTTCAAAGTACAAAGAGATGTTAAGCGAGATTGATTATATTGGCACCCTATTTAGTGAAAGGGGTACCCTAAATCCATTATATGTGATGTTACGAGTTACATTAAGAAAGAATGGGGCAAGAAGTACAGACCCCTATTAGGTGTAGGTTTAGGAAAGGATAAGGGTATGATAGTTAATGACAATGACATGCAATACAAGAGAGCTTGTATAATAGAATTTAACCCATACGTGAAGCAGGTCAAAAATATTATTAGTAAAAATTGGAATATTCTTAGAAGTGATGATTTGGTGTTCAATAAGTTAGGCAAATATCCAAAGTATGTGTATAAAACTGGACACAATTTGAAAAATAAATTTGAAAGAAGTAACACAGTTTCAGTGTATGACATGAGATAGGGGTACACCAGGAAATGTGGGCAATGTAAACAATGTCAAGACATATTAGAGGAGAAATCAGTTATTTTGGGCAATGCAAATTACACTAAGATTTGGTTTAAAAAAGGAAATTGCCATTCCCAGCATGTCATTTATCTGGCCAAGTGTGACAACTGTCCAAGTTTTTATGTGGGAAAAAAGGATCGACTTCTTAGAAAAAGGATTTATGACCACAATTATTGCATTAGGAGAAAGGATAGAAATAATGCACTACATAGACACCTAGAGGAAAATAGGGAGGGTCACGCCTTCAAATTTGGGATACTAGAACAAGCAAAACCCAATCCAAAGGGAAGGAGCATTAAGGTAATACTGGGGGAAAAGGAAGTTAAATGGCAATTATTATTAAATGCTGCTAAGCCCCCTGGGCTGAATGATTATATTCCCACTAAACCTATATTAGAAGCAAGAATATGAATGAGTACATACTGTTTGTCTCGTAGTGTAATAAATGGAAATACATGTGTTAAAGTAAATGAAGTATACAATTCCAGCTGATTTCCTTCAATAATATGTACTTTTCAACAATATATATTTTTAATAATATGTATATTTAACTATTTTTAACTGTTTTAACCACGACCTAATTATGATTTTACAAACATTTTTTAAGGAATTTTATTGGACATGATATGGTGCAAACAGGGGTTGGAACTGTTAAAAGTTTCATTATGTATACTTGTATTAAAATATGTTTAACATGATAAGTTCTACGACAGTTTGTAAGCATTTTAAATGAATGAATATTCACTATCTCATGTATATGTAGTATATGCTGTTTAATTGATAGTCTATTCCTATTGGCGTTTTAATGTTATTTAAACTGGTGTAATTAACACAATGGTTTTCTGATGACGTCTACGCTAAGTAGATGAAAGTGCTTAACCTGTGTGGTTCACTTTTATTTTGTGCTTTCAACATTAAAGAGTTATAAAATCAGCCCAAAGTTTTTGCTTCCTTAAACCGCGATACTACATACAGCGATATATTGGGTTCTTTGGTATTTCATTGTTGGATTTTTGCTGTTCTGTTTAGTGTTAAACAGTGGAAACAACAAGAATACCTGCCAAACAGTGAAAACAGCAATAAAATTAGATTTTACAGGCACAGTGCAGCAGGTAATTGCAGTATAACAGTGTTGTTTAGTACACAGTAAATAAATACAGTAAGGGAGCTTAATACTATGAGTGCATATATATATATATATATATATATATGTATATATATATATATATATATATACATATACATATATATATATATATATATATATATATACATATATATATATATATATACATGTATATGTATATATATATATATATATATATATATATATATATATCTAGCATATGTCCGAATCACAAAACATCGAACACACATACACGAAAGTGCTTAACATCAAAAAGGGCTTCCGTGTATGTGTAGTTAAAAAAAAAATCTACGTTTCTGCAGGGGGCTTTGCACCTACACACCCCCTACTTTATTATTCTCACTCCGAGATTGCACTACAGTGGGGAAAAGGGAATTTTCCCTTACTGTAGTGCAATCTCGGAGTGAGAATAATAAAGTAGGGGGTGTGTAGGGGGTGCAGGGGGGGCAATCGAGGAGTTGGTATATTTAAGTTGTAGGGGGTGTGGAGTGCAGGGGGCTTGCCCCCCTGCAAAATATATGGGTAAGTTGTTCTGTGCTTTTATCACTTTTTTGGCAATTCCAGTCTTTGGCGATATGGTCTTGGCAATATCATTTTCGGAGATTTGAACTGTCGGCAAAGTGATAGTGATTTATATATATATATATATATATGCATATACATATGTATATGTTCACAGTGGCGGATTTAGGCATTGGCGCAGGTGTGCACACTGCCCCCTTTTGAAGTTGTTCAGAACTTCATAAAAAAAATCAGAAATTCACTACACTGTTATTTTGTTGAAATCGGAAAATGTACTGTCAAAATGGTACATTTTTCCATTTCAACTTAACAAACGTTTTCTCCTTTGAAAGTTACATGGGAGATGCAACTGCAATTGCAGGTTGCAGTCAGGTGCAAGGAAGATGGCAAGCATACGCTACACACACTATAGCATACATTATGACCAGCTACTGGCTAGCAAAAAAAAAAAAAAAAAAAATCGCTGGTTCACTTTTCTGCTTGCTGAATGCTTTGCTTGGGTGAGGTGGGATTGGTGCAGTGGTGACAATTGTTATTGGCTGCAAGTGTATTTGGTGGGCTGTTTAACTCCCGTTAAATACAGCTGCAGTTGAATCTTTCTCCATTTTCCTTCTCCTGTTTTTTTGAGCTGCTGAGTCGAGTGAGCCATGACTCTGTGAGTGACTGCATGTCCTGTTAGTTGGCTTGCTGATTTTTTTCCTCATCCTTGTTTAACAAAGTTACTTTGGAGCATATTTAAGCCTCCAAAATCCCTACAGGATGCTGTCCCATGATCTCTAACTTTCTTGTCATGCCCATGTTCACTGATTCTAGGTATTTTGCAACAAATTGGAAAAGGTAGGGTGGGGCAGATTTTAAATTTTGCTCTTATCAACTTAGAAAGTTGCTAGAATAACATGATTTGTGTTAGCATGTATTTCCTGAATGATATAAAGTCTGAAACTCAAAGATAAGTCACTATTTAGTGACTTCAGTTAGCTGCAGAAATAAGGAACAAGTCAAAGATGAGGCAAAGATCTGGACACTCCTTCCCTCTTTGTGCAAGGCATCAAATCTGGACAAAGCCAAATACAATGGGGGGCAAAAGCCAAAAAGAAAATAGGGACAGGTTTTAAACATTGCTCTTATAAACTTAGAGAATTGCTAGACGACCTGAGACGTACCTCCCTGGACTGCATGAAAAGAGACATAGAGGAGCTCTCTGATTATGTAGCCCAGGCAGGTATGACCCTAACCCTGAGCAGTATCCTTCCTTCACCAAGAATGATGCCACAATATAGAGACAAGATGATCAGCTTTAACAATTGGCTTAATGTCTGGTGTCATTCAAAGGGGATCCAGTGTCTGTCTGCCTGGGATGACATGCTTGACAAGCCACGCTGCTTCGCAAGGGATGGCTTGCACCTGTCACCCCTGGGATTCCGGATATTGGCTAAGGCTCTTGCCACCCCCATAGTGCCTTTTTAGGCAAGGCTCAAATTCTAAACCTACCACCCTAGAAAACAAAAATGGGAAGAAATTGAGGGTAATGCTGCTCAATGCCAGAAGTCTAAATCTCAAAATGCACGCACTCGAGGCCCTTCTCAGTATGGAGAACATCGATGTCTGTGCTGTAACTGAAACCTGGTTCAAGGCTCCTGAGAGCACCCGGCACTATTAGGTTTTACCTCATATCATGCGTTCCGGCCCCAAAACCGGACCACTCCACAAAAGGAAGGGGTGTATCCATATTCATAAAAGATACTCACACCTCCAGGTTGGTGGCAACGCATGAAGCTTCGGAAACCATCCAGGTGCAACTAACAATAGGCAAAACTGCTCTACAAATTGTAGCATGCTACAGGCCACCCTCTCAAACTCAGGAACCCCACACAGCCTTCCTGAAGACACTGGAGGGTATAAATGTATCTCCAAACACCATCATATTGGGTGACTTCAACTACCGAATATAGACTGGGAACATTACTCAAGCCCTAACTTTCTAGCCCAACGGTTCCTGGAGTTCATAAATTCAAATGCCATGGAACAGCTAGTCACTGTTCCCACGAGAGGAGAAAATATACTAGATCTCATTGTCACAAACATGGGGACAAAATGCTCCACACCAGAAGTATATCCCTCATTGGTGAGATCTGATCATAAACTAATCTCACTGGAAATCCACATCCCGCCCCCACCCCCAACAAAAGACCATAGTGAAGAACTTCTCTAAAGCAAACTTCACACTACTCAAGACTGGTGTGGTATCCTTCAAGGCCCCTGAGTCAGAGGAAACCACAACCCAAGCTCGGAAGCCCTTACAAATGCCTTCTATGAACACCTCCAGGACTGCATGGATCAGGCAATCCCAAATAGAACCAAGACTCTTTCCACAAAGGGCAAACATCCAGTCTGGTGGACCCCAGCCATTAACAAACTTTACAATAAGAGGAGAAAGCTATTACATGATAGAACAAAATCCATAAAAGGAAGTCACCCTGATCATTATTAGTAGATAAAATACGAGCACTCATAAAATCAACTAAGGCCAATTTTGAGAGAAAAATTGCCATGGATTCAAAGGACAATCATAAGGCCTTTTTCAGCTATGTTAGGAACCTGGGTGGAAACTCACAGATATGCTCAGAATTAGTCCAAAATGATACAAAAATCACTGAACCCACAGACATTGCCAACATACTGGCAGACAGGTTCAGTGCAAACTTCACCCCTCTCCCCTAAAGGAGAGATAACTATCCCAGCCGAGTGTAGCCTCCCAGACATCTCAAATGCGCAGGTGAAAGCTGCTCTCTCTAAAGCTAAAAACACAGCATCAATGGGACCGGATGGTGTCCCCGGCTGTGTGCTACACGAGCTAAATGAGGAATTAAACCCGCACATAAGGCAGCTGTTTAATCTCAGCCTTACCACAGGATACGTGCCCAAGGAGTGGCGTGACGGCAACTGTGGTCCCACTCCACAAAGGTGGCGCCTCACGGACCCTGGTAATTACCGCCCCATAAGCTTAACAAGTCTAGTCTGCAAAGCTATGGAGAGGATCATAATGGAGCTCATAAACAAAGATATAGGGGACTTGCAGACATTGGACCCGACCCAGTTTGGCTTTGTCAAGGGAAGATCATGCCTTTTGAACTTGGTCGACTTCTTGAAATAGTCACCAAGGCCATTGATGAGGAAAGGCAGTCCATACAGCCTACCTTGACCTTGCAAAGGCTTTCGACACAATACCCCACTCGGGTATTGTAGAAAAACTTACCAGCTTAAATGTAAACCCATATGTCACAAGATGGGTTGCAAACTGGCTTAAGGACAGAACCCACAGGGTTAGAGTTGCTGGCGCTGTGTCAGACTCCAAGCCGGTCACAAGTGGTGTCCCACAGGGCTCGGTCCTTGGCCCCTATTGTTTGGCATCTACTTCTCAGAAGTACAGGCCAACATGGGAGGACTTTGGCTGACAAAGTTTGCAGATGACTGCAAACTGGGCGCCATAGTGGAAAGTGCATCGGACACTGATATCCTTCAGAAGGGACTCACGGAAACGGATAGCTGGTGCCAGAGCCATGGCCTGAAGTTAAACGCCAAAAAATGTATAGTCATACCCTTCGGGAAAAACAAGGTAACCCCAAGCTACCGTATAGGTGGCAATCCACTAAGCACAGAAGAGGTTATCAGGGACCTGGGGACCCAGGTTGACAGTGGCCTTTCTTTTGACACTCACATTGCTAAAGTGGTTAGAAAGACCTTCTACATTGCCCACCTGATCATGAAGGATTCACATCCAGATCTAGTGAGGTCATTGTTCCCTGTACTCTTCACTTATCAGACCAATGATCGAGTACAATGCCCCATTCGGGATGTATCTCACCCGACATCTGCAGCAATTGGAGAGACCCCAAAAGTTCCTCACCAAAAGGATAAAGGGACTCCAAAATCTGTCATATGCTGCCAGATTGAAGAAACTCCAGCTCTATTCAGTCGCATACCGTCTGCTCAGAGGTGACATGTGCCTGACATACAAGGCCATGTCCAACCCGGAATTAATGGACATGCTCCACCTCAAAAAATCCAAATCCACCAAAACCACTAGAGCAAGCGACATAAACCTTAGCACGGATATAAATAGACGTGCTGGAGGGATAGATTTATCACTCAGAGACTCCCTATGCTGTGGAATAAAATCCCGGTCCATGTGAGGCAGAGCACCTCGCTGACTCTGTTCAAGAGAAATCTAGACCTGTGGATGGGAGATCGTAGGTTTACCCCGGGAATCATCTCTGGGTCACTGCTGGACAGAGGCACAACAAACTAATGGGCACAGTATTTTTTCATATATTTGGGCTAGGCTTATAAATGCCTTAGGGCAGATAGCCTAGTATAAACCTATGAACCTATGAACCTATGAACATGACAAGATTTATTTTATATGCATTTTATATGCATTTTCAGAAGGATATAAAGTCTGAAACTCAAATGTATGTCACTATTTTGTGACTTCAATCCTTAATTAGTTGCCAGAAACATGTAATAAGGAACATACCAAAGATATGAGGCAAATATCTGGACATTTTGCAAAAATCTGGAAAGCTGAGAGGTATGGATCCTTCCCATATCAAATGCTAGGCCTGAGCAGGCACTGATGAATCAAAAACTAAGCATGTGAGTTTCCCAAAAATGCACTGAAAGATAATTATTTAATACAGCACACAGTGGTTGAAACTGTAGATTAATGTAAGGACCTGGGTATATGAGTAGATCCAGCTTTGAGTTTTTCTAATCATATCACCCAGTTGTTTAATACTTACTGGATAATAGGTTGTATAAAAAGATGTATAAAGTCTGGGAAATCAGAAATGAAGTCATTGTTCATTAACCTGAACATGAAATAATATGGAAATCGTACAGGAAAACAAGCAGGAGAAAACAGGAAAGAGTGGAAATATGCCAGTGGTATCCATGGATGTGAGAATTTAAGTTTGCCTCATTGATACAGGATTTGATTCTGATCTCAGGTTATTGGCAAGGCTTAGCTTAATATTCGCCTATGAAACTATAAGACTAAAGTAGGCGAACTTGTACAGTGGGACAGATATTTAAGAGAAGACCGTATTCAGGTATACAGAACATTTAGAGATGACTACATCTGGGAATTGTTGTGGCTATCAAATAGTAGTAGAAAATCATCAGATGACCTATGTAGAAGATTCTATAACAATGAGAAGTATGTTAAGTTTTTTTTTCTCTGACAGCAGCTGATGCATGGCTAGACTACCAGATTATATTAAAGTAAGCACTGGTTTAGATATTTTTTAGAACATCCTGGACACTCATTATGGGATCAACTGTTTTGGTATATTGGCAGGCTAGAATGGCAGTATTGCCTGCTCTTGAAATATTTGCATTCAAGAGCACTTTTCACTCATTTTTTTCTGTCACAAAATATTTTCTCTTGCATAATATCCAGTGAATAAAATGCAGGGTGGGCAAACATATGTGATGTTTTGTAGTATTTGAGTGGTATTAACAGGATTGCAGACAAATCACTGTGTATCCTTTTATTGTTAGCCATGGTAGATGAATTCATGATTGTAAGGTGATTGCATTTCTTTTGGAGTACAGATCAAGTAGAAGTTAACTTCATTTTTAGAGAAGTCTGAGGTTTTCCTTAATGGTAGAACTTGTGTGGTGGGAGGTAGGTCAATTTGACCTGTGCATAAAAGGTGGGGTAAAGTTGATGCCTCTGGATATGATTTCTACATTTACATTATGCTACAAGTCCAATCCGGTATAGTTCACCATATAACTACTTAGTTGTATTATGTTGGTTTTACAGTGCCAACCATTTCAGCTACTAAAACTGTGAAATCAAATTCAAGAGACACTGACTAGAAGCTCTGAACTTATTGCAGTCTTTGTATTTTGTAGTTAAATACCCTGTTGTATTGTGTACAAGTCCTGTAATGAAAGTCTAAAATGAGTTTTTTTTTACAGTTCCCCAGTGTACATAGGCCATGTGCCTTCACTGCTAAATCTGGCCTTTTTCCTTTATAGCTGGTCTTCACTGAGTTACTGTGATAAAGTTCTGCTGAGCACACTGCATACTAAACTGGCTGAGGTCAGTATGTTATTTACTTAACATTTCAGCAACAGTTTTTTTTCCTGTTAAGCTATGCCACTCAGGAAGCTGTGTAATATTGCAGCCTGTTTTGTAACTGAGCACCAGTCTGGCATTTTGCATTGTACTTGTTCATTTTGTGTGCAATGCTGATGTTGCAAGCAGTTTCCAAATTGCTTAATTTCAGTTGTAACATGCAGTGGGTGTAATGCCATTATTGAAGGTGTGGAGTCAAATGCAATTTTGTGTAGTAGTACGATTTTGACAAGCTGTTTTTTTTCTCACTAGCGGGTTTTGCTGCCTTTTAACTTACTTATGGCCTGTTGTGAAGTATTCATGCTAACCTCAATGAGAACAGTGAAGCAATGCTCTACAGCCATTACCTTAAGTTCCCATTTGAATTGCATCAGATGCTTTAGAGTAGTTCTGTTGTCACTCAAGTTATCTGATACTGCATTGGTATACCTGTGTTGGGAGGGGAGCAGATGTTGGTATGAAATGGGATGGTACCACCGAATAGGGCATCTATATTACCCGATCAAAAGTTTAGGTTAGCGAATACCTAAACGCCAACCTGGTAATATAAAAAAATTAAAACAGCGACCGTCTGATTTAACATAGGGAATGAATTCCCTCAGCCGCAAAAAAAATTTTTTAAACCAAAATAAAGTGGGGGGCTGTGCCCCCCAACTAAATATACCAACTCCGAGATCACTCTACAGTGGGGAAAGGGGCAAAATCCACATAACGGCCAAGGGAATTCTTTCCCTGCATTAACTCGGCCGTTTACAGTTTTTTTGCTTTCGCTATTACCAGATCGATGTTTAGGTATTCACTAACCTAAACATTTGATCAAGTAATAGGAACCCCGAATAGGAATGATATGGATAGTGACTTGATTTGTCCTCTAATTTCCTTGCATAGATTTTTTTTATCCTGCTGGATGTTGCACTTCCTAATTTTTGCCATGACTTTCTTCCTTTTGCTGTGCATCCTGTTGATAGGATACTACCAGGCTAGCTTGTTTTAGTTTGTTCTGTGGTTATTCCTGGTAAGCAGAAAAGTCTCTGTGCCTCTAATATGACTTTACAGGGTCTTTGAACAATTTTGTGTACCTAGCAGTGTTCTTAGGGGTTGCAAATTTTGCCAGGTTACTACTTGACAGTAGAAAGTTTGCCTTAAAATGTTTTGTCCTCACCAAAGAGGACATTATAGTAGGGTGGGTACAGTGTTCTTCCATGCTAGTGATGGCTACATCAACTTATGTTCCCACTCCTAGTGGGCATTTAAACTATTGGGTCCAGGGTGCTTGTGCTGACAAAGTGCAGCAGTCTCTGGGTTTGCAAGTTTGGGGTAGTGTATGATTCCCAGTTTATAGTAGGGTAGTCACCCATGAATATGGTATTGGAATAAGTGGTTTGGAGATCCAGTAAATTATGTCTTATGCATTTCCAGGGTGATAGAGGGAGACCTATAGCTTCTAAGGATATAGTATTCCTATGGTAATTCAGACATGGAAAAGCTGAAGCACATCATCTTGTTTAATCAACCCTGAGGCATGCTTTTGATATAAACTGTGACATCTCCACCTTTACTCCATGTTTATGCAGTAGATGGTCTAAATGCATAAATGTCTATATTCCCCACAGTGAAGAAAGCTTTTAGCAAGTACAGTTTCTTGTTTAGATTCCTGGAATTGAGCAGTACCATCTTTAGATTTTCTATTTTTGTCAGTTTTGCATTGTTTAAAACATTATGGTGATGGTGTGTGTGTGTGTGTGTGTGTGTGTGTGTGTGTGTGTGTGTGTGTGTGTGTGTGTGTGTCTGGTGATGGTGGCAGCGTGTGTGTGGTGTTAAAGGACCTTTGAGGGACTGGATATCTTGATGTGGTACAGGGGCTTGTTGCAGTGAATAACTGCTACTAAATGCTAGTTAAGATTGACTGTAGACATCTCAAAAGACTGAATTTTAATGGGGAAGATACATTGGGGGCTGGGCCATGTGGATTCATTAAGGACATGGCAGTGGATGCATTTGGGCATGGCAGTGTGGATACATGGGGGTAGCACTACCAGACCTTAGAGTACAAATTGAAAAAAAAACTGTCTACACACTGAGTCCCCTAATCCCTCCTTGATTTGCTTCTGTTTGTATACATCTGTGCTTGCTTTACCCCTCCTTTGTGAGCCTATTGCTGTTTTAGCCTCACCATAATGGCATTTTCATCAAACACTTGCATTCTTTGTGTAATATTTGGTCAAATCTAAGGTTAATGTACCCGTACCTCCTCTTACTCTTGCTTCCCTCTCTTTTTTCAGTTCCTTAAAGAACTTCACATTGTCTTGTTTTTTTCAGTGTCACACACTGCTACAGTCCCACTCTGTGTCTTGAGTCTGTTTCCTCACATTCAGTTACTGTGTTACTTTTCCATCTTTTCTCCTTTACAAGAATACCTTCATTCTCTGTACCTGTCCTTGTATTTCTGCAACCTCCAGCATCCATTTCATTTCAATTCCTTTAGTTTAGTCTTCTCCTTTCCCCTCATCTTCTTTCCTCTTCCTCCTGGACTTCCCTTTTATCATCTTTTTTCCTGTAATATTTCCGATTATTCTATTTCCCTGTTACTCCCCTGCTGTCTCCACATTTCCCTGTCTCCTCTACAAGTCAACTCCTAAAAGCAGCTTTAATGTAATTTCGCAATCTTAATCATATGATCTTATGTTGTCTTCCACAAGCTATTTAACTCTCCTTTTCGATTGTGCCTTAGCTCCTGTGATCTCCATCTGCCTTCATTTCATCTCCAGTCTCAACCCCCCCCCCCCCACCTGTAGCTTGTCTCATTAAACTCATTCTTACTGTATAAAATAAAATAAAATTGCCTTTTTAACTTTTCATAGTTATTTCATCCAGCCTGTACACACACAATTTCAATAAAAATCCATCCTTCTAACTTGGGTTCTTTCCTTCTGGAGAATGCAAGTTAAAACTGCTTAGGAAAGCTTTATGAGTTTAGTCATTTGGTTCATAAATTAAATAAAGCTTTTACTAATTTATCCAAACCTCTGTTCCTGTGGTTTATATTTTTCGTTACATAACAATAAAATAGATTTTGACTTGCAATCCTTTCTAAAATGCTACACTGGTTACAATAGTTTTATTTTACACTGCACATGACTAAATTGAGTATTTGTTTTCTGTGATTTTTTTATAACATCTGCTTCCTTACTTACTGTATTACATTTACTTAATTGAACTTCATGTTTCCCACATAAATCATTATTTAAAAAAAAAAAAAAATCTTTCACTGTGATTAATTTCCCCTCCATTGGGACTGCTTCCTATGTTATAGCAATGCGTATGCTAGCTATGCCATGGAAGGGGACTGCGACTTGGTATGGGCAGCCGATCATCTCTTCCAGGCATGCATTGAAAATACTTGTACTGGGTGTACATGTGCTGTGTGCTGCAATTACCTGTCTACACTACTACATCCACAGCAAAACCTTGTGCAACTGAATGTATACTGCTTTATTTTCACACACGATGAAGAGCTTCTTATCCATCTTTTTCATTCTCACTCCGGTAGTCAACTAACCAGACTGGGACCCCCTTTTCCAAATTCTTGGATCCGCCACTGGTTAATATGTATATATCTATATCTGTTATGTGACTAAACAATATTTGTGATAAACAACTGTAAATCTGAAGACCAATTTTAGCACTTTAATATTGTTATATGACTGGTATTCATTGGAAAGTCTTGTAGATGCCAACATGCTTAGTCATTCATGGCCTACCCGGACAAGGTGTTTATGTTCATTAAAACACATAAGTTTACAACTGTTAACAAAATAAGGCATCCGTAAGTGATATAGGACATAATAGTAATCTTAATAATAAAAAAGCAAAAGGTGCTACTATTCAATGCCAGGACAAGAAACTCCATTCCCTGCAAGCTCTGCTCACCCTGGAGAATGTAGACATCTGTGCAGTTATTGAGATGTGGTTTAAAGCTGCAGAGAGCATCCCCTGCAGTGTAGGCCTAAAGTGCCTTCCACACATTTAGACCACACTGCACAGGAAGGGACAAAAACTGGAGATTCCTCGGTTTACATAAAAGACAAACACACCTAAAAGCTGGTTAAACAGTTTGACTTGCTTAAGCATCTCAGTATCCAACTTACCATAGACAAAGTCTCATACCATATCCTTGAAAGTTGTAGGTCTCTTCCTTTGACCTAGGAAAAAAAGATAGCCCTCAATTAAATGTACTGGATACACTCCCTATTCAATGCAACACCATGTAACAACCCCATTATAAACTGGGGATTACATATAACCTGAAACACACAGGCTCAGAGATTTCTGGACTTTGTAAACACAAACACCTCAGAGAAAAGAGTACATAGACCCACAAGAGGCACTTATACCCTTGACTCATTCCCCAGCCACCCCCATGTAATGTCCTCACTGGTCAGGAGAAACCTTAAAGCTGTCTCCTTTTAAATAATAACTAAATCAGAGATCCCACCTAACCCTGGTAATCTTAGATATTATTCTAAGACAAACTTCCTACTATTAGGTAACACCCTTGCAAAATTCCAAGCCCCCAAAAAATCCAGAAAAAAACACTGCCTATGCAGAATTGTTCATGTAAATCCCACACAACCATTTTAATACCTAAACACAGACACCTATACTGCCTTGAAAAAAGCACATAGCATACCCAGAAAAGCCCCCCACTGGAATCCCAGCTTCATTAGGCTGCATAAAAAGAAAGAAAATCATGGCAAAAATTAGTAAGTGTAATGCCCAACAAGGTAAAAACTCCCTCATCAATCTAAACAAGGAATACAAGGTGCTAATCAAGTCTACTGAAGCCAAGGTAAAAATACCCTCCCAGGTCCAGGACATTCACAAGGCTTTCTTCAGCTATACCAATGACCTCAAAGGCAATACACAGAAATGTGCTGAACTAACTGTAATTGAAACCACCTGCACTAAAACAGAAGGTAAAGCAAATCTACTGTACCCAATGTACTCTCCAAAGTCATGAATATTGCATCAGTGGGTCCTGATAATATCCCAGGGTGCTTCTTTAATAACATGAAATATGACCTATTGGGACCACTAAAATCACTATTTAACTATAGCTTCCAGACAGGCTTCATGTCAAGTAAATGGAGGACTGCAACTTTCATCCCTTTGCATAATGGTGGGCCAACTACTGACCTGGGTAACTACAGACCCATAAATCTGACTAGCCTCATATGCAAAACCATGGAAAGAATTATCACGGAAATAATAAACAGTGACATAGGAAACCTTCAGATACTGAATCCAACCTAGTTTGGTTTCACCAAAGGCATGTCATATCTACTTAGTTTATTGAACTTATTTGAGAAGGTCACCAAAGCAATGGATGAGGGGAAACTGGTGTATACTGCCTACCATGATCTGGACAAAGCATTCAACATAATCCCTCACATGGGCATTGCTGACAAACTCACAGAATTTGGTGTACATCTCTATGTCACCCACTGGATAGCCAGCCAACTCCCAGATAACAACCAAGAAGTTAGGATAGGGGAGTTTACCTACACAAACTAGCCAGCTACTAGAGGAGTCCCTCAAGGCTCAGTGCTATGGTGGCTTTTTTCTTGGCCACCTTTCTGAAGTCAAGGCCAACATCAAGGGCCTCTGGCTGGCCAAGCCTGCAGACAATTGCAAACTACGGGCAGTCATAGAATACCCAAGAGGCACAAATACCATCCAAAAAGGCCTGACAGAGACAAATAACTGGTACCAGAGTCATGATCTAAAACTCAATGGCAAGAAAAGCATAATAGTATCCTTTGAGAAGATGGCTACCCCTAGAAACTACCGTATTGATAATACATCACTAAGAGTAGTCCCAGTGGTCAGGGATTTGGGAATGCATGTAGACAGTAACTTGGCCTATGACCCTCATGTGTCTATGGTGGTAAGCAAATCATTCTGTGTTGTGCAACTTATAAGCAAGGGTATGGCATTTCTGTTCATAGAAGTCACTGTTGCACCATACTTGGCCCTCATCAGACTAATCATTGAGTACAAAACCCCCTTCGGTATGTACCGGACCAGGCATATGGAACAACTGGAGCCCCCTCAGAGATTCCTCATAAAAAGAATACAGGGTATAAGCAACATGTCCTACACTGGCCACCTCTTAGCCCTATCCCTATAGGTTCATAGTTTCATAGGTTCATAGAATGATACTAGGCTATTGGCCCAGAGGCCCTTATAAACCTAGCCAAGAATTCTGCCCATGTTCCCTCAAAATCAGCACCTGTTTCCCCTATCCAGCAGGGATACAGGTGGGATCCCAGGGATGTATTTTTTGTTTCCCATCCAGTCATCCAGGTTCCTCTTAAAGAGGGCTAGAGAGGTACTCTGCTTGACATGGAGAGGGATTCTATTCCACAGATGGGGAAGTCTTTGGGACACAAATCTATCCCGCCAACAAGTTCTATTAATGTCACATACCAGGTTAAGGCCTTGCATGTGGGTTGCATGAGTGGAGTTTGACTTACGGATATGCAGCAACATCATCAAGGCTGGGTCTGAGATGGCCTTGTATGCCAGACAGAGGACATCCCTGACCACTCTGTATGAGACTGAGTAGAGGGTCAGGGATTTTAGCCTATCTGTATAGGATAGGTGTTTGAAATCCTGGATTTTCCTGGTCAAGAACCTCTGTAGTCTCTCCAGCTAATGTATGTGGTTGGCAAGGTACATGCCGAACGGGGCATTGTACTCAGTAATGGGTCTGATAAGTGAGGAGTACAGGGATGTTATGACCTCCTTGTTCCTGGATGAAATAGCCTTATTTATGAGGTGGGCCATGCAGAAAGCCTTCTGTACACCTGAGGCAATGTGGTGGTCAAATGTCAGGTCGCTATCAACCTGGGTGCCCAAGTCCCTCATGACTGATTGCGTGCGCTTAGTACATTGTTTGTTATTAATGTGATAATTAGTGGTGGCGCAATTCTTCCCAAAGGGGATAATGATGCATTTCTTGGCATTCAGTTTGAGGCCATACTTCTGGCACCAATCATTAATTTGGGTAAGGCCCTTTTAGAGGATGTTGACATCACTAGGGGAATTTAAAACAGCACCCAGCTTGCAGTCATCTGCAAACATGGTTAGCCACAAACCATTGGTTTTGGCTTGCACCTCAGAAAAGTGTATCTCAAACAGTAGAGACTCCAAGACTGATCCTCAGGGTACACCACTTGTTAAGGGTCTACTACTAGATGAGGCTTCCCCTATTTTGACTGAGTGGTTTCTATCAGTGCAAGCTGCTGAGAGGCAATCTATGCATGGCCTACAAAGCATACACTAATCCCTAGCTGATAGAGCTGTTACATGACTGCAAAGCAAATTGTATCAGAATTACTTGATGTTGGAGGGACATGTATGTGTCTCGGAGACTACCCTTTCTCTGGAAGAGGCTTCCCAACCAAGTGAAGCAGAGTTATTCCCAACCCAATTCAAGTGGTAACTTGGATCAGTGGATGGAAAATTAGAAATGTATCCCTGATGCGGCAGCTATGTCTCTAGTAGACAGTTCCTGCCTACATATACCTCATAAAACAACCCTATAGTATCAAAACCCTGCCAGATACATTTGGGAAGCATGGTGTGGCTTAAAAATGCCCCACTATGTTTGTTGGTCTTATAATCACTTATGAATCTCTGAACTACTTGCAACAGGATAAACACTGCAAATGTGGATGGTGATGTCCGGTTAATATCCCACCAGACTGCCACCAATAACTGTGACATCCTCCACTTAAAACATGGGTCAGTAATTAAGGAGCCTCAATCCTCACCTCTGACTCCAGTATGGGAGCATCACAGAAAACAGCAGAGCACAGAACACACAAGAGTAAAACTCCACAATTTCCCTTAGGAGCACAACAGGAATATGCTCTATTTTCTGGAAGTGGACTATATACCTCTGTCAACCTCAAATGTAATCCTTTATCATACACTTCAGAGCAATGTGTTCCAGTTTAAGACCTCTGACTCACTCACACTCAAACTAAATTTAAATCTCACACACTCCCTATGGGAAGCCTGACACAGATTTCCAGCTGTGTCCCCTCCACAATACAAATGGTAAATGCTGCCACCAGAGTCAGACAAGTCTACACACCCTTCAAAGGATGATTAATTATTAAAAATTAAATATCAGAATAAGTGATAGATATGACCAGAAGCAGCCAGGCATTCAAGGTGACCTGAGGAGTATCAGACAGGTATAAACACTCTCTAATCTCTAAAGAACACATTGATTGTCCAGCCACAATGTAAAGTAATGAAAAACATTTAATAATAAGTAAAATGATTACAAGAATGTAAATCAGTAATTTCAATAATCACCAGAATTTAATCACCAAAAATATAAAATTAAACTGTAGGATAGAAGTCCATCATTTTAGAAAAACTCTATCTAAATAACTAAACTTTCCTAATCTAACTAGAGAATATTGTCCCTGATCTAATTTAAAACATTACTGCAAAGCAAAGGCAGGCTTACAATTTTTGGTGAGTCCTTTTTCTTGGATATTCACTGTACAGCACTGTAACTGACTGCAACTCTTAAGTAACTGCTAACTGCACTTCAACTGACTTCAGCAGCCTCTTTTATAGTCCAGATTAACAGACTCAACTGTCTTATTTTAAAAATAAGAATCAGCTGTTTGAAAAAGTTATTTTTTCCTCTCAATCATCTGTTCAAATAATCACCTAGCAACCAGGAACAATCTAATGACATTACATACTGATCAGCTGATTCTCCACAGACAGTTTGTACTTTAGAATCTCTCTCACAAACATGTGCAATTAGAAATGTATCAAAACACTGACAGGTTCTTTAAACATTTTGTATAAAAAGGGAAATACTCAACATTTTAAGAACTTATTTACATTTTCACAATTAGACATGCTGACGTACAATACAAGTTAATCTAAGAACATACACAAATCTCCTACCAGACATTCTATCACAGATGACAGTGTTTTCATTTCCTTCACATGGATATTGCCCACAGACACACAACTGTCATACCTCTCAACCTGGAAACATTAAAAATCTGGACAAAGCACATGAAAAATAGGTACAAATCTGTAAGCTGATTAACATAAAATTTGCATGCATAATTATGTAGCCCCACCCACCCCACATGGAATTGTAGGATACCAACTTTCAAATGCAAAGTTTCGAGGTGCTCTGCTTGACATGGATAGGAAGCTTATTCCAGAGTATGGATAGTCTCTGGCCTCTGGGTGATGAACCTGTCCCTCCAGCATGTCCTGTTGTAAACAAAGAAAGTGTCTCTGCATTAAAGCAGAAGCAAGATTGAAAGATTGGTGGCTGCAATAGATTAGTCTGGACAAAGTCTAAAATAAGTGGGACAAAGGCATAAAAATATGGAAAGATTTTAAAATATTCATCTTATAAATATAATTAAAGTTGCTGGAACAGGATATTATTAGCATGACATTTCTGAAGAAGTATTAATCTGAAACTCAAAACATCAGTGATGCCACAATGATTTGCCAGCAAAATAAATGTTGGGGAACAGAGCCACTCAAAAAAATGGCTGGCAATGCTAATCATGTGAGTTTTAATGTGCACTGCTTCCAAGTGTGTCATTAAATACTTTTGCAAGACTGCTTGCTTAACTGGCATCACCCAGACATCTGTGTTTTGATTTAACAATGTACTGCAAACTGTATCACTATTAGGTGAAACAATAATCCTGCAATTAAAACATTTTTCATTCTGGATTATTAAATCTGTCAATTCCATCACAGTTCCATTGCTGAAGCAAGCAAGAGAAAGGACATCCCCGTCAACTGTCCATATTACTGCTTTCATGAATCACCTGTTAAGCTACCTTTTCTTTGTTCTACAATGGCCTACCTTCAATATGTGCTATAAGATAAATGTACTGTGTGTAAAAATTAAATGTACCAAGAGTATTGGATACATTTTTTTCATTTTAGTCTTTTGTGTACATGCATATAGGAGAGATGCCTGCATGTTGTATGCATACATATATCTGTTAATGTAAAAACCCTGATTAGAGTTATGTGTATACACATATACTGTTGATTGTATAATAAGCACATGTAAATGAGAAGTACTGGAGTGTTTGCCTACTACCGTTATACACCGGGACATTAATTGCAGAGTCTTGCAGACACCAGTGGAATGCTTAGTCATTCATGACCTACTCAGAATAAGTGCTTATGCACAATACAATATATAAGTTATGTCATGGGGTAGAATGAGACACCACTCAAAAACAAACTTGCCAGGAAACTCCAATAAGTGTACCGCCACCTTATCCAAGAAGGCGATAGTTTATTCACCACATAGAGGCATCCATAAAATGTTAAAAAAACACGTTCCACATAGAAACATCCATAAAATGTTAAACTAACAGGTTAAGCGCTTTCACTCACTATATGTGAGCTTCATCAGAACACAAACAGTATCCTGTGAACGCCTTAAATTTAAAATCTGGCGCCAATTTTATCAGCTGTTATCCTATCTTGGCCTTTAAACTTCTTAAAGCAGTAGTCAACAATTTAATGTCATTTTTGAGTGGTGACTTTTTGTGGATATTCTGTAGAATGAGACACCTGGAACTGATAAGATGCATAATAGTAGTCCTACATTGTAAATATTTGCACAACCTGCAACAGGGTGAGAAATGCAGATATAGGTACTGAACTAACAGACCAACTGATTTCTATAATTTAGCTGATATGCTTTACCTGTAAAGCTAACCTTGCCATTGGCTGATGTGAAGTCCCATTCTAAGTGGTATGTATACATCAACAATACTAGTGCAGTACCACAGATACACAGTTATATATCACAAAGCCAACAATCTTGTTTAACTGCAAATAACTGCAGAATGTGTAATAATGCAGGGCCTAATGTTATATTACTCTAGTATGTGGCTAACAGTGTCCAACTTAATTACTATAAGAGTGAAACATAATACAGGCAGTACAACTTTAGTCATATACACATAAATATGTTTGACAGAGAACTGATGAACTACTGGAAGAATTCTCTTTATTATGAAATATACACCTGAAATATTGAAAAAAATAGGTATAATACAAAAAATTCTCTCTTTTATATGTGAAACAACAAACTAAAACAATAAGTGAGAAGGTCACTGAAAAACCAATCAGTAAAAACAAAATGAAAACTCCAGCAAAGCTAGAATTTCCACTGAGTGACCTCCTAAACCTCTTGTATCAGAGGCACATGGGATATATACGAATGACCCTTATGAACATCAGGTGTTTCAGCTAATTGGCGATTCTGAATGCCCATGACTTGTTTCGTCGTTTAAATGGACAATTTCAGGAAAATAAAGCCAAACTCCACTAGCTCTGGATATGCATATTTCGACCTTGTTATGACCTCATCAGCACAGCACAAGCAGAGTGTTTGACTAAGCATAAGAAACACAGGGCTGTTATACCCAGCTGATGTCCATTATCATTAGGGTCACTATAAAAATATCCCAAACAACAAACTAAAACAATAAGTGAGAAGGTCACTGAAAAACCAATCAGTAAAAACAAAATGAAAACTCCAGCAAAGAAACACCTGATGTTCATAAGGGTCATTTGCATATATCCCATGTGCCTCTGATACAAGAGGTGTAGGAGGTCACTCAGTGGAAATTCTAGCTTTGCTGGTGTTTTCATTTTGTTTTTACACTTTTATATGTGCAAATCATAGGGAGAAGGTGTTAGGGTGTGGGATATCTCACTTACTTTAGGGATCTGCTGGGTTCCAGTGGACCACAGCAATCTACTCCTGCACTTGCTCTCACTCTCTCTCCAATATGAATCATTGTAATGGTGGCAGATGTGCACACCTATCCTGGAGATCCTGGTCCATCTGAAAAGCTCGCTGGCAATCTGATTCCAGACATTGCTCATGGCAAAGTTCATATGGCATTCGCTCATCCTCACCTTGTGTTGAACATAGACTGTCAGCAGCTCCAAGGTTTCCTCATCGGCCCAGCTAGGCACTTGGACATGCCTCACCCTCCGCCAAATCAACATATCTCTTGAAATAGTTGGAAGAAGTTTGATAAATGATGTTTGAGATGTGCTCACTGCAGTACCACTCAGTTTGCTGGTAGCAAAGGTATGATCTGGAATGGTGGCAGTGTCATGTTTTAGATGTGGTGCAGTTAAGTTGGCATCAGCCCATTGGTAGGTGTCAAATATGTCCTTTACATTTACCCATACATTGGCTTGCATTGGGCATCTGCATCAATCCCTAAAAACTCAGTCAGCGGATAACCAAACAGTCCCTATGAAGATTCAGTTAAGTGTAGTATCAACCTAATCGTACTCTTATGTGACAGTCTGTATAACTTCTACCCTGGTCAACATATGCATAAGTATACTGAACGACTTTCACAGTTGTATTTACTGTGATGCTTTGTATATTCTATAAATACATGACATTAGTGTCCATTTTTTACAGATTTTCAGGTATATACTGTACTTGGGTTAATAGCATGAGCTTGCTCTATTCTTCTATGTCAATTTCATATGCCTTTTTTGTTGGTCATCAGACAGTGGTAATGAATTGTGCAGGGGAATGCATAAATGTTCTAAACCATTTCACTAGAACATCCCTACATTGGTGGTGTAGTAGTAACATAGAATGTCCTGTGAGCATTCCCAAAGACACTGCCTCAAAGCCCCCATTGTCTGTGGTTGTTGTACATATTCATCATTGTATATTTCCATTGGTCTACTTCAGAAGACTGACAAACCAAAAGATTGAATCCCAAAATACTGAAAATTCAAAATACAGAACACATTTTTAATGCAGGGGGCAAGCCCCCCCCCCCGCACCCATCATGTGGGCGGGCTGCGCCCCCCCCCACACACACACGCACGCACACACTCATACACACACACACACACACACACACACACACACACACACACACACACACTGCTAATTATATATACCAACTCCAAGATCACACAACAGTGGAGAAGGGGCAAATTCCATCATTCAGTATATTGAATTTTCAGTATTCGGGGATTCAGTCTTTTAGTTTGTCATTCTTCTGAAGTAGACCCATTTTGGGTGTGTGTGTCAGCTACTGTGCATGGAGCACCTATTAGGTTATGTTGGTGGCTGTTGCTGCATTTGTGGGTGTTAGGGATTCATGTGATATTTAGCAAATCATATTAAATTCCCATATATTCTACAGAAATGGCCTAGCATATCATGCATTTTCCCATATTACATGTCACACTGCTGAAGATTAGTCCTGAATAGGTATAGAGAGGCTTACATCCTGATATGCACACGTAAGTTTGTGCAGACAGGATTGGCTTAGGCAAACTGTCACCCTAGGCAAAAACGCCCCATGGAACCCTCCCACTGCCCACTCCATCCTGGCCTACTCACATCACTTTTTTTTTCACATTTTGTTTTACTCTTCCTTTTTCCCTACAGTTATATATGCGTTCATTCAACATGATCATCAAAAACAAGACTGCACTACGACAACTGTGGAAGACACCATTGCATTAAGCTTTATTCTTACTCTTCAGCTTTGTTTTTTCCTGCATCCTTTTAGCACATCCTAACTAACCAAGAGTACACTATAGTATCTGCAGTGGAAATAACTATATCAAGCTGGGGAACTAGGAGCTGCTAGGCCCCCAGAAGCCAAAAGGATGTTAGATGCTCTGAGGTTCATTTCAGAGTTTTTTAAACAACCCCATCCAGCGATGGCCTGATTAAAAAAAAAAAAAAAACATGATAGTGAAAGAAATCCAGTCCTACCCTTCGGCTTTGCTTTTTCCTGCATCCTTTCAACGGACTATAACTGACCAAGACTACACCATAATAACTAACTTAAAAAAGAGGCCTGGGGGCTGCTATACACCCAGAAGCCATGGGGCTATAGATTATCTGAGATGTATTTTAGAGCTTTTTTTCAGCCTTTTCATCCAAGGATAGCCTGAAAAATAACCATGCATAAGGAAAAGAAATTCAATCTTACAATTTTATTTGAAGGAAGAAATAAGTTGTATCCAAGTTTTGATGTTCAAAGCTGACTAAACATCATTTCACAATATACTGAGAAGAAAAATGCTAGGGAGGATACATAGATCATAACTGGGAATAGTAATTGCCTCCCTACTCCCACCCTCCCTCAAAATAGGTGATCACTTTCTGTGTATTCCCCTCTGGTGTTAAACTGAGATGAAAATTAAGGCACAAATGCCCATAGTCATATATTTCAAGCCACTGATGGGTATCATATAAATATACATCTTGCCTCCTTACCCACTTCCCGAAAAGACTGCCACCTTCAGTGTAACCTTTTGATGTCAGATTTGAATAAAACAGGCATAACATAGTTTTTGTCGGTCATACATAAACAGTATACCTCTTTACTCTTCCTCCATAACCACCTGTATAAGTGATTGCTTATGAGGAAAATGGAAAAAAAGATTACGATAATGTTTCCAACTTGTTATTCTACACAGTACAGTGCTCCGGTACAAGTTATAGTGACCCTCTGTGCACCCCTCTGAAATTTGTAAGGAAAGATAAATAATGGCCATACTGTTCCAAACCCTCACATGTGTTATGCCAACATTCTCTGCACACCTTTGAGCTACGTCAGTTTTAGACTAGGTGAAAACCTAGGACAGAGGTTTGAATATGGGCCACTGCTAACAATGTGTCAGAATCCCTTTTACAGTCAGGGGTTTGGGGTGTCATCAGACACCCAGAACTTTTTATGGTCTAGATGCTCTGTGATACATGTTCTGCCTTGTTTTTCAAAAATAATGACTTTTCAACTGTTTTTACTGTTATCCAGAAGACTTGTGTATGTGCCCACCAGTAATGTGGTTATTAGATAAAATTGGTGGCATTATTGTTTTCTAGTGGTGGTGCTGTGGTAGCGTTGTCGCCTCGCAGTAAGACACTGCCCGGGTTGATTCTTAGCTAGAGCGTCTACTGCGTGGAGACATGCGTGAATGGGCATACCTTCGTTGAAGGTTGTGCGTCAGAGCTGGCAACTCGGCACGTAAAAATCTACTGCCAATCATTAGCGGACCAGAGTTCCACTGTGGCGACCCCTAACCGGGAAAAGCTGAAAGACACAACAACATTGTTTTCTAACACACATCTACTCAGCCTCCATCCAATAAACATACTCTCTGATACTGCTCCTGGCAAGCCAGCTCTAGCATAAGAAGCACACACCGAATATACACCCATATGCATATATCAATTATAGCCACTTGTATGATGCTATACACCTCAGATATCTACTTGTGTGTAAAATAATTATTAAATTCATAAACAATGGCCAAAAAATGTATTAAATCTCACCACTGTCAGAACTGTATAGTGAAATCCACAGCAACCATTCCTACTCTTTCAACTTCTTAGGTTAAGAATCAGGGACAAAGAACCAAAATCAGGCACAGATTGTAAATATTGCTGTCATACACATAGAAAGCAACTAACAGGTTTTGCATTCACAACCATTTTGTGCAGGATGAGACATGTATAACTCAAAAGTCAGCCATTACTTAGTAACTACAATCCATAACAATTTACCAGAAAACCACAAATTTGCCAGGAATAGACCAAACCATGAGGCAAGATCATGGGACATTTGAGCCCCCTTTGCAAACACACATACAGATGCACGCGTGCGTGTGCACACATACAGATGCACGCGTGCACACACACACGCAGACGCACGTACACCTACACACACAAAATACTATCAGATGTGGTCACTTGACCCATACCTCTCAACTGTACAGATTTTCACAGAATGTCCAGATTTTTGCCTCATATTTTTGATTTGCTCCTCATAAAATTAGTGATTTTTTGGCAAATCACTGGGATGATCTGAGGACTGAAGTCACTAAATAATTATATAAATTTGTGTTTCAGACTTCATATCCTTCAGAAAAATGCATGCTAAGACACATCCTGTTATTCTAGCAACCTTTTAAGTTTATAAGAGCAATATTTAAAATCTGTCCCTATTTTTGGATGTTCGTCCCCCCATTTTGTCAGGCTTTGTCCAGATTTTTTGCTCAAAGAAGTTGAGAGGTATGACTTGACCCACTAAGCACCTCAGATATCTGCTTGCGATCAAATAACTGCACAGATTGTATAAACAGTCCAAATCTTATTTCAGCTCACTGTTGTCAGAATCTTGCAGAGCAGTCCACGGTAACCACTCTCTGTCCTGCAAACCTCTTAGCAAAAGAATCAGGGGCAAAGACACAAATAATTGGGGGGGGGGGGACAAAGGCAAAAAAAAAAATGAGAGACAAACTTTAAATACTGCATTTAGAAAGTTGCTATAATAACAGGCTTTATAGGCAGAAAATAGCTATAATAATAGAACCTGTATAGCAGTAAAGTTTGAATGCTGCAGTGGTGTGCTGCGGTAGCGTTGTCGCCTCACCGTAGAATGTTGTCCCGTTCGATTCTCAGTTAGAGCGTCTTTTATGTGTCGACGTGTGTGAATGGGCGTCCCTTAGTTGAAGGTTGTGCGTCAGGCCTGGCAAGTCGGCATGTAAAAATCTACTGCCAATCATTAGCGGACTGGAGTTCCACTGTGGCGACCCCTAACCGGGAAAAGCCGAAAGACATAACAACATAGCAGTAAAGTTTGACAGGAAATGCAATCAGCTCATGTTTGTAGCTTCATCATAAATAAGCATCGCACATAGAAAATAAATTTCTTTATAAAACCATGGTTTGTTGTTGAGTCATGTCTGACCTAAGAGCTTAAAGCAAAGTTCTGAAGAATATAACATATAACGTGGATGACTAATTGCACTCTCGGAGAAGCAGTACTACCAGGCTTGCCATTAAAAGATGTCCTGTTGTCAGTGTTTATGTTGTAACCTCAATGTTTGAAAACTGAACGCAGATAAGAAACTTCACCTCCATGAAGCATAAGGAAACATTCAAACTGACAAACCTCTTACTGTTTCAGTTTTCCTGACTTTAAAACCAAACTTTGATACACAGCTGACATATGCACTTTGTACTGGTAATTTGATATCAAAGTAATAATTTTGGTGTAGCAGCCTCACCCACAACTAGCAACTTGAGTGAAGCATATTTCTTTTCTTTCAACAGATAGGAACTTAATAGATAACTGCAAAAGCGAAAGCATTACCAGCTTTGATATGCAGCTGGTATATGCACTTTGTTCTGGTAATTTGATATCAAAGTAATAAAGTTGGTGTAGCAGCCTCACCCACAGCTAGCAACTTGTGTGAAGCATATTTCTTTTCTTTCAACAGATAGGAACATAATAGATAACTACAAAAGCGAAAGCATTAAATTATGTGTGGCCAGGCCTTTCACACAAATTTACTAATATTGCTCTTAGGGGAGAAATAGCCATGTAAATACTGGCAAACTAAAATGCTTGACAGCAATTTCTCTCTCTCTGGACTGCTCCACTTAAAACATGTTCTCTGTATTGCCATAATGATTGTACTGCCTGTTCCCACTGAGTTTAATTAACATCAGCTGTCTAAAAACAGTGCATACATCCAATAAGATTTTTCTATCAACTTTTGTAATAAGCACTGTCAGACTTTTTTCTGTTTTGTTGATCATGCATAAAACAGAGGCCATTCTAGTTTAACTAGGAGGCAGGAAGACAAAGCACATCGAATACTCTTCCTGTTTACAATTCCAGGCGAGCATGTGTCTGAAACAAGAAAACCTAAACCCAGCAGCTGAAAATGTTGAATAAAACCCAAATTCAGTACTGAGCACTGCCGAGGGGCCATATATACAATGTGCAATCCTCTGAATCATGATTGTAAAAGGCATCATATCATACCTTTTTATAGTACAATTGCAAATGTAAGATATTCTGTCTTCCTCTGGTTGTTCCAGTATTTACTTTTATGATGGCAATTAATGTTACAACTCATCTGCTGAAATAACCCCATTACAAAGCCTTTACTTGTTCACATAAGCACACCAAGTCCCATCAGAAAAAATGTGGCATCTGTAGATGGAAATGGCTTCACTAAAGGCTGGATTCCATAAGAAAGCTGCAGACAGCACAGCACGCCGAAGGAAGATGCTGTTGCTTTAGTGGTGAAAGTGGTTCCATAACAGGCAGAAAGCAAGTAATAATTCAATGTAGAATACTTGCGGACTCTATCCAAAACTAGATGGGTGTGCCTAACAACAATATAATGTAACAGAATATTACACCAATAATTTCAGAAAAGCACTTGGAGAAGACTATTTCTGCTTACCATTTTGACTTACAATTGCTGACAAATTTCTAAGCAATCCTGCAGATTCTGCAGAATATTATGTAAAAAGAAAAAAACGTGCAAGCTGCATTTAATGCATTACAGCAAGCCAGGGTACTACAAGCCATACTATAGGATGATCTGCAAATGTATCCCAGAATTAAGGAGCCAACCAGGCTACAGTTAAGCCAGCTTTCTACCAAGAAATAATACATAGGTACAGGTTAGACAGAGAGCTGGTGCAGGCTGGGTGCAGGATATGTGCACCCCATATCGCTTCATGCAGTCTATGGGGTATCCAGCAGGTCTAAGTAGAAACAAAAGTATGTCTTTGTCTGGGTATACTGGCCACTGGTGCATTCTAGCAGCATATGCTTGATGCAGTAGGAGTGTCCAAAGCAACTGCCATTTGCATTCTAGGACAGTTCCTGACAGTAGTGAGCAGAAAAGGGGATGACTTCATCCACTTTCCAGCAACAGCCCCGGAGCACAGGACTGCCATGCAACAGTTCTATGCCATTACCAGCTTTCCACATGTTCTCAGTGCAACTGACTACAGCTACATACCAATTAAAACCCCAGCATTAAATGATGCTGAACATTAGATCAATAGGAAGGGGTGGCCATCACTCATTTGTCAGGTTGTTTGTGCTTAAGATGGCCTCATTACCAGTATCTTGGCAACACACCTTGGTAACGTGCATGATACAGTTTGGGGAAAAGTGGTCTGAGGGCTGCTTTCCAACCTGGTGAAATTCCAGATGGGGTCATACTAGGTAAGTATAGGACCACAGCAATGATGTAATCAGAATGTAGACCTGTCAATAATAAGCAGTAGGACTATTATTTATTTTTATTTATTTATTGACATTTGTTAACCGGGTTTGTCCAGCTGTGCTTCTAGCCCATTTTCAGTGGAGACCCGAGGAGAAAAGCTCCAGTAGTACACTTTAAAACAAGTACAATTTTAAACAATATTGATATAATAGCAGTTATAGCAAAACAATTCACATATGTTGGGTTACATGCATAAAGTTAAAGTTGCATTAAAAAGAAGCTAAGTAACAATTTTACATTGATATAGTTCAATATGTCAACAATAAACATTTTTTGTTTGTATAAAGTTATGCAAATGCATAGTAGACACATTGGAGAGAGAGGTGTAATGAAGTACTAAGCAAGGTCCTTTTGAGGGTACATAAAGGGAAGGAAGACTAGGTAGGGTCAGGACAAGGGTAGGTTCTGGAATTAAGAAAATAAGCTTTTAGTTAATTTTTAAAGTGTGAGGTGTGGGAGATTGAACGTAAGTCAAGGGGAAGTTTGTTCCAAGCATGGGCAAGGGAGTGTTTGTAGAGTAGTTTGCCTACTGACCTTTTTGGGTGGTAGATATCAAGTAATTGTTGGTTAGAAGTATGGAGGGTCTGGGATGAGATGTAGATGGAGACTAAGAAAGATAGAGATGGACAGAAGGAGGGTTTATAAAGAATAGAGTGTAGCATATAAAATTGATAAGAGCAGAAATTGGGGAAGTTCAAACCATTGAACAGAGTTTAAAGAAATGCAGTGGTGTGAGTTGTATGAGCAGTTAGTAATGAATCTGGCTATTTTATGGTAAGTCTGTTGGAGTTTGTTTAGAGTGGAGGCCTGTATATTGGCAAGAACTGGGATGGCATCTAAGAGGGAGGGGAGGAGGAGTGCCTGGCCCAGGGTAAGTCTAGATTCAGGGGTTAGGAATTTTTTGTTCCGATATAGCAGACCTAGTTTCTGGTTTGTTTTTTTATACATTGGAGTATGTGTAGGTTGAACTTGAGTTTGCCATCGATAATGACCCCCTAGGAGTTTTGCGTGGGTATCAGGTTGGATAGTTGCATTGTTAGAAAATGAAATAAAAAAGGAGGTTTTGTGATGAGAAAGAGAACGGGGAAGGAAAAGTAGGAGTTTGGTCTTTTTGGGATTTAGGATCAATAGGTTGTGAGAGAGCCATTGTTCAGTGGATAATAGGGCCTGTTGGGTCAGGGAGTGTAGTTCAGGAATGTTATTTGAGATGGATATAAGTGTGGAGTCGTCGGCATACTGAATAAGGGAGGATTCTTTGCATGAGGTGTAAAGATCATTGGTGAAGATGTTAAACAAAAGGAGTCCCAAGATGGAGCCTTGGGGAACACCAGTGGAGATGGGAAGGAAAGGTGAGGAGGATGAGAGCCATTTGACAGATTGTTCCCTGCCAGATAGGTAACTATTAAACCAGGCAAGTGCGGAGGGGGATAGGTGGAGATTTGCGAGTTTGGATAGTAGTAGAAAATGAGAGACAGTATCGAAGGCTTTGGAGAGATCTAGGAAGAGACAGGAAATGAGTTTATTGTTGTCTAGGGCCTCTGCAATGATATGAGTGAAGGAGAGGAGGGCAGTGGTGGTGCTGTGGTGAGGACGAAATCCATGTTGGGTAGGGGTAAGTAAGTGGTGTGTGGAGGTGATTGAGAAGCTGTGAGTGAATGCATTTTTCTAATATCTTGGAGAGGGGGGACAGAATGGCAATGGGTCAGTAGTTTGAGGGGTCAGTGGAGTTTCCACCTTTATGAAGAGGGATAGTGAAGAAAGATTTCCAAAGGGTGGGGACAGTTGATTCCAGAATAGATTGATTAATTAGTATAGATATAGGATAGGCAATTGAGTCAGCAGCAAGTTTGAGGAATGTAGGAGATAGATTGTCAGTGGAAGGAGAGCAAGGTTTTAGCTTGAGTAGTAGAGACTTGATGTAAGTAATGGGAACTGGCTCAAAAGAAAACAAAGTTGTGTTAGTGGGACTTGGAGAGGTGGGTGTCAAAGCAGAGTTTGGCTTAGAGGTTACCAGATTTTGGATGGAAAAGTTAAAGTGTTTATTCAGGAGGGTAGCTATTTCCTGTGAGGAAGAGTTAGGGTATGGGGGAGGGATTAGAGGGCTTTCCAGGATAGAGGATGTTGTTGAGAGTTGACCAAAATCTTCGAGGACTGGATTTGTTGTTAAGCTGAGCAGAGCTATAGTATAACTTTTTGTCATTAGTTGTATGTTTTTTTGCAAGGTTCCTCAGTTGGCTGTATTTTTGAAGAAAAGGTGGTTGTTTAGTTTTAGTGCAGGTTTTACAAGCACAATCTCTTTGTTTCATAAGGGACCTAGTCTCTTTGGAGAGCCAGGGAGCATGGTTTGATTTTACTCTGATCTTCCTAGAGGGAGCTATGGAGTTTAGAGTATTCAAGAAGATGCTATTGAAAGTGCTTACAGCATCGTTTAGGGGGATGTGTTTTAGGATGGACCAATCTATGTTGTGGAGAATGGAGTTAAATTGGGATGAATTGAAAGTCGATAGTTTTCAACAGTCTTTGATAAGGTGGGGTTTAGGAATATGGGAGTAGTGTCTTAAGATGGTGGTAGAGAGATGATCACTGAGGGAGTCAGGTTAGGTGGTGGGATTGTGGTATTGGTGGGGGGAATTGGTAAGGATCCAGTCTATGATGGAGCTGGAAGTGGAATTTTTATGGAAGTGAGTGGGGGATGTTATAAGTTGATGGAAGCCGTGTAGGTGGATACTGAGTTGGGGGGAGTCAGTTGTGAGTTTGGATCAATCAATGTTGACATCACCAAGGATAAGTGTCTCATATGGTATGTTGTGGGAGAACCAGGATAGGATGTTTTCAAGAATGGGCAGATTGCTACCAGGAGGAAGGTAGATAGGGGCAATTGCAAGTTTTTTGTGGGGATTCACATGGCAGTTAAGGATGATGATTTCAGCTAGGAGGAAGTCAGGAATTGGGGAAGGGTACTGTGAGAGGTTAAGAATGTTTGAGTAGAGGATGGCCACGCCACCACCTTTTTTACAGGTCTATCAGATCAGAAGATATTATAACCTGGTGGGAGTATTTCACTATTTCAGATTTGTGGCTTGAGCCAGGTTTCAGATAGGGAGAGGATGTGAGGGGTATTGAGAGCTATCCATGAGTGCAGCTCAGTGACCTTATTTGCTAGACTCTGAATATTCAATGAGTAAATAGTTAAGTATTTGGATGGAGATGATTGTTGTGACTGAGGTTGGTGACTGTTAGAGGAGTAAGATGGGGGCAGTGTAGAGGTAGTTTTGGGGAGAGAAGAGGGACTAAATGTGTGTTTTAACTTCTACAAACAAATGACTACAGTTGTCCACTAGAGCCTTGCCTTATGATGCCATTCAGAACCCCATCATCATCTGCTGAGGATGTATACAACAGAGCACACACCATGATATGAAACAGCATTGAGTGCATGTTTGGCATGCTGAAAGCAAGATTTAAATATCTGGGTACATCTGGTGGTGCAGTGCAATACACACCAGAGAAGGCATCACAGATGGTCACAGTGTGTGCCACTTTGCACAACATGCTAACAATGCAATATGATGGTCTGCCAGCTTTAGGTGTGGGAGACCTACCTCAAGAACCCCAGATGCCTGACATGGAGCTATCTGAGCTTTCACAAGGTGATCAGGAAGACACAATGGCAAGAACAACCAGGTGTGAGTGATGAACACTGCCACCGCTTATTCTAGCTCAGGTGACACAGCAGTGTCTGGCTCACAACTTTCAGTCATGACAAGCCAAATGTGCAGAAGTACACAGATAAAGCAGTGATGTTCACACAGTATTGCCCAATTACAGCAGTACAGAACACATCTACAAGAAAAAGACCAGCAGATGTACAAATGGAACATCACACATACCCTAATCACAATATCATCAGCCAAAACATTCTATACATAGTTGGTGTTTCTACAGAAATGAGCACATCTGGATGGGTGCAGACTAATGACAAGCTCCAGATCACCATATACAAGGTACATCAGCAAAAAAAATACATACTGCCATGTGTGTGGCATGCCTAAGGTGCACATAACAGAATGTGTTGATGGCAAGAGAGGCTGTAATCATATGTATGATTAGTGTCTGTACATAGCAGCATTACTGTTAGTATGTCAATACCTATAGGGATGTGTATCAGGGAAGGTAACATAAATAACAGAACCTACATGTGGGCAGGGGGTGTACAGTAATACCAAGCTGGAATATACAGATCTTAATAATGTATAACACTGTAAGAGAGCAACTTAAACAGCAGGAATCCCCTGCAATATTAAACAATTGGTAATGTGTGACAACAAAGCCACAAACCTGACAAGGTCCATACACATAAGTTACTTGTCTGTCCTGTCCTGTCACACATAGGAAAATGATATAATATACAGGTGGGTGTAATGACAAGATTCATCCAGATATAAATGCTATATAAGAAAGCATCAATGACAGGTATGACATAGGTTCATAGATTAGTACTAGTCTAACTGCCCTTGTGGGCTATTTTAAGCATAGCCAATTACCCCATGTGAGAATCAAACCCTACACCTTGTGTCTGTAAGGTAAACACCTTAACCATTATGTCAACCTCCCAACATGCAGCAACATTGTGGAATTGCCACCATAGGTATAGACATGTATCTACAAGCCAATATGATTGGAAATGCACACGTGGAAAGTATACTTCATCACAAGGATATCAAAGATGAGAATTGAAAATCATAGGTGCACATTCTAGTGAGAGAGACGCATGTGCAGTACTATAAGAAACTGCTACCAAGTATCACCTGTATACACAAAGAAGTATATCTGTGCATGCAGTAATGGTAGACAATGATATAATGTTAAAGGTAGGGATCAAGTCTGTGGTCATGGGTTGATTTGCTGATGTATGTCATGTAACAGCAGCAAGTCAAATGTCAGCAAGGTGAATAGCATGTTAAGTGTTAAGAGAGATAAGAGACTGAAAGAAGTTTCACAAGGACAAATAAATAAAAAATTATACAAAATGACAGCTTTCTGCACATAATCTGTCAGCATTCTACTGTGTAACCTACATGAGTATAAATGCCTGTGGCATCAGACAATGATAAACCACTAATAGGTAGAGTAGGCAGTGGTCAGCACAGTGGTCATCATTGCCACTGGGTTACGTTGGCACAACAGGACACATTTTGGATTAGCTACCAGTGTTACACAAACACAGTCTAGGCTACCCACCCTTATGGCTCACACAGTGATCATGACTCCCTGCCATGACCAAAGACACTATACCCATGGTGCTGTACTGAGGAGCTGGATGTGGTGATATTAACAGGTTGGGAGATAGTGCGGGTATGAGCATTACTGCTATGTGTATTTCTGGAAGCAACTACTGGGCTCTGAAAAGGGTGACCAACAGCAGATGTGCATGCATGTTGCAGCACAGACAATGATGTACAAGAAACATTTTGAAGTCTACTGACAGGGGGTCTGCCTCTCACCACTGGAGAAAATCTGCTAATGATTGACAGGGCACATAATACCTGGATTGTAGTACGGCACTACTCCAGCTCCACCGTAACAATGCTTTCAACAGAGCATGCAACACATACCATGCAATTGTGCTGTGCAGTCGATGCTGCCATGACCTCCACATGCCTGCACTCCTGATCCTTGTGTAACACATGTAGCTGGTGTGATACACTACTGGTAGCATGAGCAATGCATGCAAGTCATGTCCATTTTGCTGATGTGAATGCTCATGTGCCTGCAAGAGTATGTGTACAGCATCTGACGTGCAATCACACGCACCAGCTACATTCCCATGTGCAGCCCATTGGACAGTATCATTCCATTGTTGAGTAGAATCACCATCACTACCACACTCAACTGTGGACAGTGTGTCACGGTCATCATCTTGACCAATATCTGATGCCTCTACATCATCAGGCTGGCCGGCTACATTATCCTTCCATTCTGAGGCTATACCATGAAACACTGGACTGTCCTTTCCAGAGCCGGACAACAATGAACCCAATTCAGTGTCCTGTGTGCCACTGGATGTACTAGAATGAGGTACATCACATCCTACCTCAAGATCAGTGTGCGGGCTATTGCTGGCGGCAGGAAGTAGACATGCTGAAAATAGAGAGAGGAAATGTTAGAAAAATATGTATTAATGTATGTATTTTAGTGCTTTTAGAAGCCAAAAGGGTTAACACATTTATTCTATTTCATGCTGCATAAATCTGTATAAACTGCAAAATGCTTTCTGACCTTGTATTTGCCAGCACAGCTAAAAATCCTTGTTTATGCTTTTGGAAATTTACTGAGAAGCAGATGATTTCTGCTTGTGTCAGGAAAATAATGAATAGAACAATACCGTTTCTATAAATGTTATTAAACCTAGACAATTAGCTCTGTTTGTGCTATGAGAACATACACAGCTGCAGAAATAACAGATAAGTCGAATTAAGATTGCTTGAAGAATATGAACTATAATCAGTGTTTGCTTTATGCTTGAATTAGCAGAGTACCTTGAATTGTAACACCGCATAGTAGAAATTTGTAAATAGCTGATGGTCTCCAAGGCCACGTTATTTTTCAAAAGGTTTCTCATAAATCTAGTAATGTCAGCAGAAAATCTTGAACAACATCTGCTGTGAAACAATATTGTAGGCTTGTATTTGATTACGTCAGCCTTAGAAGGCAATGTCTTGTAAAACAGTATAAGAATGGCTTACTTCCTGTAATTAGTTAGACAAACTCTGTATTTGCATGTTTTTGTCTCCTTGCCGCAAGAATTAAAAGGGCCTTAACTGAACCTTACGTGTATTGGTCTTTGAAGTTTTTTCCTGTGACAGATTGGTCCTTCGGACCGGAAACCTTCACTTCGCCTCAGATCAGACAGGCCAGGTGGCTAGAAACCGTACGGGGAAGAAACCACATTGGTTCTTCTTATCTGAAAAGACCTCCGGCTGAATTGTTGTACAAAAGAGGCCAGCCACTTTCTGATCTGTGACTGAAGGACGGGTTTACCTTGAACCAGGTGATCAATCACGGAGGCTCAGGTAAGGTGAGATTTACCTTTTTTTCTGTTTTAGATCAGGGACTTAATTCATATTGTTTTGTCAGGAGATTTGTCTTGTACAAGTCAGGGACAAAAAAATTACTGTCTTGTCATAGATCAGGGAAACAGAATAGGTAGGCAGTCATTCTGGAGAGACTATAAAAAAACACCCGTGGTACTACTTAAAAGATAAGAAGGGTTATGTAACATTCAAAAGGTTAGAACAAAATGGGTAATAAGTGCACAAAAAGACCCTAAAATCCGCCGTTAACAGAAGACACAAAATATATGCAGTCACAGCGTGCTGATAATATTAAATACTACTCAAAATGGGTTAATAAGTATGAATTCGATGGTAAATTAGAAAAATCCTCGCTTGTTAAATTTGTCAAACAGCTTAAAACCGATACCAGAGGTCGGGTAAAAAAGCAACGTCAATTAGGAATTCCTCAGGCACACAGGTGGATTGAGGAGGCAAACCGCAGGGAACAAAAGAACAATAATTCAAAAGCAATGTTTTTAGATAAAGAGGATAATAACTTAGTAATAGCATCAGCCCCTCTGCTTCCCTTACCAGAATATGAAGCAAGTGGACAAGCTGGTCCACCCCCATGATATCCTGCTATCCCTGCAAAAGCAAAACCATTTGTCAGAGATCCTATCGAGACTAGGTCTCGAACACATAACTCAAGAGGGGATATTGAGTTGTATCAAATAAGTAGAAATTTGCGATCTATGAGTGAAGAAGAGGTATGCCCACTCATAGAAGTGCCTAATCCTCAGGCAGGACAAGAAGGTCAGGACACAACTCTCCTAGTGTATAGACCCTGGACTCCGGAAGATATCTGGAAAGTCACTGAGGGAATTCCCCATCCAAAAGTTAATTTTAGAAAATTCTTAGAAGATTTACAAGGAATGAGGTTAAGTTATAACTTGAATGGAGAAGAAGTAGAAAAAGTAGTCAGACAAATCGTGGGACCAGATTGGCACATGATCAGTGGCAACTGGAATCCCCGTGACTCTGAACATAAACTCCTCCTACATAGCAGCGCAGAGCTAGACAACAGAGTGAAAGGTCTTACAGACCGAATCTCTGAGAAATGGAAGCCTAGGGCAGACTGGACTTGCATTAATCAATGCATCCAACAAGAAGGTGAAACTACTGACAGATATTATGCCAGATTGTTAGAGTGTTTTAATAACCATTGTGGAATGCAGGTTCCTGAAGATCAAACACAAGATTCCCCATATGAGCAGCAGTTAAAGAATGCATTTTTAAAAGGTAATATTGCACACATAAGCAGTTTTATTGCAAAGCACATGGTAGGTCATCGTACAAGTAGATTACAGTCACTACTTGAATATGCTAGACATGCTGAGAGGCATTTTAATAGCAAAAAGAAAAAGAAAGCCCAAGTGTTTTCTGTAGAAGATGGAGCAGAAGTTTATGTAGTACAGTCCGGGAAAAAGGGCAAGAAAAATGCCCAAGGAAACAATCTGATCAGCGATCAGAGATGTTTGAAGGGCGAAAGAAAAGGGGTGAATGTTTTAAATGCAGTAAAAAGGGACACTTGGCAAGGGATTGCAAGAAAAACAAGAAGGCAACCACGGAAGACAAAGAGGGTGAGGACTGACTATATGATAGCCAGGAATCACTAGAAGGGGATAGCTGAGAAAAGACAAATGCAAATGTGATAGAGGGAGTAGAGGATGTGACAGAAGAAATAGAGGAAGTACAGGAAGTCACGGATAGTGAAGAAAATGAAATTTTAGACTTAGCTTTATTGAGCTTGGAGCTCTATTTAGCAGACACGAAACCAGAAGGTACACTCCTGGTAGAAGGGAGGGAAGTCAAATTCTTGTGTGACTCAGGGGCATCACGGACCCTGATACATCCCTCCAAACTACCAGAGAACTCAGAGTCACCTGATTACATACTAGTGAAAGCAGCTAATGGACAGCTGTATCGGGAGCCCCTCTCACATAACATCGCAATAACTGATCCTGTTTCAGGATTAAGCCAGAAAAGCAAAATTGTTGTTTCTGCAAAATGCCCAGTTAACCTTTTAGGCAGAGACGTTATGCAGCTATTTGGTATAGCAGTAGTTCCAACTATGCAGGGTATGGAAGCACAGCGGCAAATTGATACTTTTGCAGT